>NC_139046.1:40415767-40425767 GCF_965140915.1 Aythya marila | reverse complement strand
TGTTTTTTACTATTTCAGTGTTAGCAGGGGAGCTTTGTGTGCCAGTTTTCAGTCTGCGACAGGCTTCAATTTCTATTGCAATGGTGAAGAATTTGAAGAATGTCCTCTCTCTCTGTCTATGCTTTGACTTAACCAAGTTCAAAACCTATTATTCAACCAAGCACTGTAATAATTCTTCTGCCTATTACCTTATTAAATCTATCAGATTATTCTATCAATGTATGGAAGATTAACTCCAAACAAAACTGTGGGGCCAGGGGAAGAGGGTGCCTTATACAAGCATAATGAAACCTTATAAACCTAGATCATTGATTGCAGTTATCTCTGTAATCCTAAAAAGAAAAGTAAAAATGATGATGTCTTTAAAATAGGTAATTTCTATACTTACAGATTTGGAATCTTTTTAAGACGTTAAATTCCAGGTGGTAAATTGCAGGGTGCAAGGCAGCATTCTAGATGGGTTCCAATAAGTGTTAAGTAAAGGGGGATAATCAGTTCCCTCCATCTACTGGCTCTGCTCCTGTTAATAAAACCCAGGTTGCTGTTGGCCTTCTCCACTGCCAGAATACAGTGATGGTTCACATTCAGGTTGTTGCCCAGCCAGGGCCCCCAGGTCCTTTTCTGCAGAATGCACAGTCAGTCCCAGGCTGCATTATATTCAGGGTGTTCCTCCTTCCCAGGTGCAGGACTCTGCCTTTGTTAAATTTTAAATAGATTTCTGCAGGGCCATTCCTCTAGCTTGCCTAAGACCCTTGCTCCCCAGTTTGGTGTCATCTGCAAACTTGAAATAAGAATGCTCTTTTTTTGTATTCTCCAGATAAAGATGTTAAACAGGGATAGAAATTAATAATTGCAATGTGGAACATAAAGAGGAAAGTGCAAAAACTTGTACATTTTTTAATCTTACCTTTTCTGCGCTGCATTTATTTATACTTCTATACTACAATGAAATACAATCGTAAGCTAAATCTGTATGACCACCAGCTGTGGAATATTAACATGACAGTAACATGTAAATGAAGTCAGAATATCCTCCCACCTTACAATACTTCATTTTAGCTGTTGAATAATAAACAACACAAGTTTGAAAGAGAAGCCAATATTATCAGGATTTCTACACTCATCTTTTGGTGAAATGTTTATTTAAAAAAAAAAGCAATAAGATGTAATTTGTGCTCAAGTTCTAGGGCTCCCAGTACAAGAGAGACCTAGACATACTGAAACGAGTCCAATGAGGGTTACCAAGATCATGAAAGGACTGAAGCATGTTTCCTGTGAGGAGAGGCTGAGAGAGCCTGCTCACACTGGAGAAGAGGAGGCTTGGGCGCTCTTATCAGTGTGTCTAAATACTTGAAGGGAGGGTGCAAAGAGGACTGAGCCAGGCTCTTTTCAGTGGTGCCCAGTGCCGGGAGGCAATGGGCACGAACTGGAAACACAGAAGGGTCCACCTGAACATCAGGAAGCACTTTACTGTGCAGGTGATGGAGCACTGGTACAAGTAGCCCAGAGTTTGTGGAGTCTCCCTCCTTGTAGATCTTCAGAAGCTGCCTGGACATGGTACTGGGCAACCTGCTGTAGTTGTCCCTGCTTGATCAGGGGGCTGGACCAGCTGACCTCTAGAGGCTTCTGCCAATCTCAATCATTCTGTGAAGCTGAGCAGAGCAGTGCTAGTAATCATTGCTTCACTTGAAATACATCCACAGTCTACTTGCCAAGTGAAGGCAGAGAAATGGAAGGCAAGAATTAGAAAACTTGTAATGCTGAAGAGTGCTTGTTTTACAAATTGCATGATGCAACTATAATTATTAGATTTTAGACAGTAAGTATAATAAAAATAATTTAAAATTCTGATTTCAAATTTGTCTAGTATGTTTATTACAGCATACCTAACATAAATAATCTATGTGCTTTGTGAATACTACATAAACGTAAGCTCCTTGTATGTCAACAATCCTTAGCATAGATAAAATACATCTCAAAGTTGTATTACCTCTGTTAGAAAATGCTTCATACTTAGCTTTTAGAAGTTATTTTCAGCTCTGCAGAAGCTCTTACACAAGAATATCAAATTACTTAAATCCCCAGGAACTAAAATATATATTTGAATAACTCTTATTTCATATTTTTCCTTATTACAAAACGTTTACCACCTGATACATATACAGTGGGAATATGATTCATCTTTTAGAAGTGTATTACCACTGACTAATTATCAGAATGCAGAATCCATAGAGGTAAAGATTTGTTTTCAGGCTGGTAGCCTGGAATTATGCTAAAACACAGCAACTGTGAGAGAATTTAGTATGTGCCTATCAAACCTAGAAACAAAACACCGCCAAACAGTAGTCTTTTAGGCTGTGAAAATGCTAAATATAAATATAATATTATAATAAATAGAATTACTGTTTTTAAAAACAATGTTGGATACAACAATACCTTTACTCTTTGTCTAGTGAATATATGAAAAACTTAAATTGTGTAGGGTGGCCTCCTCTAGTAAAAATGCACAGTACGTATTGACAAGGTGCTGGTGTACTTTTTGGTGTGGTTTTTCATGTTGATGAAACTTTGTTCCAGCCAATTAGTATAAGGAAAGGAGTTTTTTTCTTAAGTCAAGGGTATTTTGCTGGATAACTTCTGTCAGTCAATAAAATGCAAACTTAATGAACCACAGTTAGTTGATTTCACTGTTGCAAAAAAAGATACAGTTGCATAAATTACAGTTTCCTTACGTTTTTGTGCACATTATTAAACACAGATTCTTGAGAAAGTGTCAGTTTTAGTAGTGAATAATGATAGTATTTCTAAACAAGCATTGGAAGTTACTTGCATTTTTTTCATTTCTCCATCTCCCTATCATACTGATAAGACAGAATATTTTTACAGAGGCAGGAAATATACCAGATGTTTAAGCTATGTTCCCAGAAGTAGAGGTTCCCTGTTTGGGGGGAAAAATAAAAAATGAAAAACAAAATTTTATTTTTTAGGTATCTCACTATTCTTTCTTTTAGAAGCCTTGGTAAGAATGGAAAGCCAGTGAGGTAGAGACAATTTTAAAAACATATTAGTTGCACTAGTGAAAATGAATTTAGCATTCTCAAAACAGAAACAAATGAGACTATCCTGCTTGCATTTACAGAGTAGATTCTGCCCCAGAAATTAGAATATGGTCCTGTTTTGTTTTTTTATTCTCATTTTAGGAATGGGGAATTATTTTTCTTTCAGTGTTAACAAGCTCCTTTTTTAATTTGCCATATAATAGCCTGGTGATGTAGGGATGCGGTTAGAGAACAGGTCTCATATGCAGGTATTCAAAGCAAACTTCTCTTGCAGATGAAAATTGGCAACTGAATTAAAACTTCCTCTGAAGAAGATGGGGAGTGCTTCTGGAATCCCAGTGCTGGATGCATGCAAGCAGTTTATTTTCTCATCCCATTAACTCTTAGATGAAAAAAGCACAGCAGAACAGAAGCAAGAGACTGAAGCTACAATAAAAAAGAATAGTTTTCATTTGACTACTTTTTACTATATACTTTCGGCATGAATACTGATATCTTTAGTGAATCTCTGGTCTTTTTTTTCTTGTTATATGAGAGAAAATATTTCAGATAATGCTTTTATTTCCACTTATTCTGGACAGCATGCACTACTGAAGTGAAGTGAATGGTGCTGACATGATTGGGTTTCTAACCACTACACACCCCTTTCTTGATGATCTTGAAATACTGGCTTATTCACTAGGCTTGCTTGAGTTGTGGTCCAAATACTATTCCCAGTTTACAAATGAAACAGTTGAACCATAAACAGGTTAATTTACTTGGCCACAGTCTTACAGAGAGCTTGTGTCAAAGCAAAGACGAGGATTCAATCTTAACACTTGACAGGCATGGATTTATGAGAGCTAGACACTTCTGAATCCACATGTGCTTTTTTCCTGCTTCCTCTTTAAACTAGAAGGGGAAAAATGGATGAACACAGCATGAAGAACGATTTTTCTTTTTAACTTCTATAAGTCTGTTGTCCACTTTTCCTGAAGAAATTCAGTAGCTTTTCTATAACACTGAGCAAGTCTCAGTTTTCCCATTTCTGTATAAATGCCTGATGAATGCAGCCTCAGTAGTGCACTGATAAATCGGTGCTAGAGAGAATTTTTCTTGAGACAGTATTGCTGAGAAAAGCTATTTTCCTTCAAATTCTAAAAGTTGCTTTGCTTTGGACTTGTTTGTTTTGAACTTCTCTTTCTAGAATATATTAGAGAAAGCCTGCATCCTGAGTAGATAGAAAACATGCTTTGTATTAAACACTGTCTACAGGTGAGCTACCTGACCAGTGTCATCTCCGATGTTAGATCATGGCCATCTGCTACAGTAAGTCATTTTTATTTATAGAAGTGAATATCCTCAAACTCATGTGAGGTAGACATCCTTTAGTGTGAGATGCATACCTTCAAGATCCGATGCACTAACATCTGGGTAAATATTTCTGCTTCAGCATAACTTAACAACAGCATTGGTAATGGGGCGTGCTGTCTTCTCTAAAAATGGATTTTACTGCAAATAACCCAATTTAAACTTCTCTTCAAATCTTCCCCCTCACATGTAGGTAGCACAATGCTAAAGCACAAGGATTGTGTGAAAGATGTCTAGAACATCTTTCCACAAATTTTGCCCTGAAGAACCACAGTATCCATACCCAGTGTACTGGGGGAGCTCAAAACACATTATATGACTTAACTTTGCTGTACTTCAGAACAGCTCTGCTTGGGTAAAAAGGATAAAAGCTAAAACGGATGCTGCATGCAGTGCCTGAAGGGTGCTACTGAGACATCTCAATTAAAGAGCTGATTATGCAACAAAATGCAGGAAGTCATCTGAAAGGGAGATCCAAACACTTGACATCCTCAGAACTGTCTTAAGCAGCCAATGTAAAACAGTGAAGAAAACAATGAAAAGCAATTGAAAAAGCACTGAAAAACAATTTGCTGAGGGCTGTGATTGTTTTCTTTTTCCAATGCAGTTAAAATACCTTCTCTCCCATCTGCCCCTCTTTATTTTATTCCCCTTTCCCTAAAAGATGATATAGACTTCAGGCAATAAACTACCTGAGTTTACTCACTTCTTTGACTAAGGAGACTGGAACCCGCTATTTGCAAATCACTAGAAAATAAGCAGTTCAACAAAATACAATGCTGCCACATTAAATCTGTTCTTATTTTTAAATGAATAACTAAACTTTAAATAGTCAAGGCCATGCAGAAATGTATTTAGAAACCTCAGCCAGGAGGGGAAAACATGTGCAGACCCCACTCAGTCACATTGCTTCATGGTTTTAGTGCAATCAGCACTGTGCTGTTTGACATCGTTGAGACTGTCAGAGAAAAGTTGTGAGTATGCTTTGCAGTATGCTCCAGACTCCTCCTGGATTAAACCACAGCTGTACAAGATCGGCATTGATTGACTGAAGGGAGTTCACTGGAGAATTCACTAGGATGGTGAAGGGGCTGGAGCGCTTTCCCAGTGAGGAGAGGCTGAAGGGACAGGGGTTTCTCAGCTGGGAGGAGAGATGGTTGGTTTCAGGGGGCTGAACAGCAGCCTGGCTGGTGCCTGTGGGGAAGTCATCAAGAAGATGGATCCAGGCTGCTGACAGCTGCACATGGCAGTAGTTTGAGAAACAACAGGTACAGATTGAAATGAGAGATGCTTACAACTGAAAACCTTAAGTAACTTGTTGTCTCTTAATGTTACCTATTCTGCTTTTTGTTTTCCTAAAGTAGGTGCTCATTACTTAAAAAGTGAATTTTGGAACAGAAGATTTCAAAGACCAGAGTTTTCTTGTATAGTTAACTCTTGAACTTGTTTTAGTAATCCTTAAAATTATGATGTTAAAATAAATAGTTTATTGGGATATGTATGACTAAAGAAAGAAATGTCATCTAGGTGTGATTATATAAGTAAAGTCCTACGAAAGATTGAAATTGAATGTAGTAACTGTAATTATCTAAAAGGAAGTCTATTACTGTATGATAAAACTGTCAAAATAATGATTGGGGGCTCCTACAAATCAAGCAGAAAATCAATAAAGCTAATCCTACGTCATAGCTTGAGAATTTAGAAAATGTATTTTGACCTTAATTCACGATGGAGCCATTCAAAACATATTTAATGAATGGGCTATAGTACTTCTTCTTAATTAAAAATTAAAACTATTCCTCACTAGTTTTCCCCAGTGAAACATGGATACATTTCAAGTCTGTGTAACATGCATGGCTTTTTACTGATTGCTTACTCTTTTCAAGAATACGTTAGTTGACTTTGATATATTATTCATGTACATTAAACTTGTGATACCTCTCCCAAAAAATTCTTTGTGGCTCAACAACCCTATGTGGAGTGGTGAAAGAAGAAAAAAAAAAGTCATTAAAAAGTCATTTTTCCACTGTGATTTACTACTACTACATTCTGTATGGGAGCTTATCCTTCATTTATCCTACTGTATATGAATGCCTTCCAGTAGTGTGTTAAGCTGTGTGACCACATATCTGTCACGTGTTCTCTCCTTTTCTCCCAAGGAGAAGCACATGCAGTGAAGGTTTTGGTGCTTTTTGCTTTAATACATATATACAAATGTTCTGTATTTGTAAGAGAGGACAAAGTGAAAGAAATATGCGTTTCATGAGGGGAAAATAGTGGTGGGGGCCCTGTTTTCATTGTGCAGTCTCAGACTATGCACAAGAGTCTCCGTTTATTCCTTTTGTCATTCCCTTTTATGAAAGAATTTCACTCTTACAGTAAGAGTTCTGTTGTTCTGTTGCTAGACAAGTACAATTTTACATTGTTTGGCTAAAATGCCTTTCTTCTGCAGTCTTCCTGTTAAGGTAGGTGAGGAGAGTATTGCAGAATGTTGATGAATTTGTTCCTTTCAAACCACTCTTTCCTAGCTAATGTGTGTATCTAGCTTTTTATCTCAAATTCCTTGAAATCTTTTTTTTAATGTATGAGATAGGTTTTTAATTTGGCACCTGGTCTTCAAGTAGGTGCCAGAATAGATCTTTGGTAAAATGGTAGTTTTTACCATCATGCAATTACAGCATTACTAGTCTAATTAATGTTTTTTGGCAGCATCACATTATGTATTAATGTGATAATTATCATACCAGATCAATTAGTGATCTTTTAATCAAAAATTGTTTGATTGGGATAACGGTTTTTACAGCAATGAATGCAGCCCTAGTCAGTAGGTTTTGCAAAACTTCACTGAGAACATATTTCTCCCTGCTGTGCCCCTGCAATTGCAATCTAGATAAAGTGTTGCCTCTGTCTGTCATGCTGCAAGATGGGAGAACAATAAAGATACTTAAGATATGTCAACCTTCAGAAGAGAACAAAACAGCTATGCATTGCTTCATAGTCTTGGATCCTGGGCTTGACAATAGGTAGTACTGGGTATGTTGGCAAGCTCTACCCCCAACTTCTACCAAATAAAAATACAATAATTTTCTACAGTAGACACGAACAAGATATCCATTACCCACTTGTCTGTCTTCCAAACAAGTTCTTAAAGCAAATGCTGGCTTTGGTTCTGTATCATTTCCAAAATGATGATTCGAGAATTGCTACTCTTACAGTTTGCTTTTCTTTTTAATTTGAATACTCACAGTTCTAAATATCCAGCATTTTTAAGATCCTTTGATGTCCTCGGTAGTGATGTTTTGTAGCTACAGATCTCATAAACGTGTATCTTTGCACAGAAGAAAGGTTTTAGTGTATTATTCAGAGTTAATGTTCGTTGGTGTTCTGACTGAGCAGAAATGGTAAGCAGTCATCTTACTTCTGTGGTATTCTTTTTTGTGGGTGTTTGTCTCATAAAATAAATGTTTTTTCTGTGCGCCAATGGTTCTTTTCTATCTTTGAACCCCTGGTGCTTCCAGTGGACATTTTTGAAATAGGATGACAGAACTGAATCTAATTGTTCCAGGTGAGTCTATATCCATAGGAGCTATCAGTTATAAGGAGCTTGGTGGTGTTCGCAAGTCCATTTCTTCTCATTTATCCTAATTACATCTAGTTGTTAGGAAATGCTCAGGCTTGTTTCAGTCAATTTAGAGACTAGTAGAACATACAACTAACTGACCTGTATCTTTCCCCGTGCATGACTCGATGTTGTTGATTTTGGAATGTTTTGTATCTTTGACTCCATTCTAGTGTCTCTGAAGGCATAATCTCCAAATGCTGCCCCAAATTCTGCACTTTTTCAACAGTGGAATCCCATAATTACCTAATGACTGGGAATTGCAGTGTAAAGCTTTTTTTTCTTCTTCATTTTTCTTCTTCATTTTTTCTTCTTCTTTAGGAGGTGCAACTGGGTCTATAACATATTGTTTTCTATAGGAAAGTTAGGAAAAACTAAAAGTTCAAGTAATGGAAATAGCTTCTTAAAATATTATCAAATAAATATTTTGAATCCTAAGTAATACAGCTACTCCAAAAACTTTCTTCTTGACTGTCAACTTTATTGCCTGCCCCAAATCCCTTCTTGCTTTTGAAAATCAGATTTTCATCTGCTTTACTGAAGAACTTCCTTCTTTTTCCCTCCTTCAGGGCTGACTCTCCTTTTCCTTGGTGCTTTCTTTAGCCACTCCCACACTGTAGAGCTATATACTTGTATGCACTATCAAGGATTGCTTTATTTAGTTATTTTTATGTTTCTCTTCAGATGGGTAAAATAGTTAAACAAACACAAGGAAGAAGCACACATTTCATTTAGAAAATTCTTATTCTCAATGTGCTATTAAAACATGCATTCAATTAGCCTTAATCTCATGCTTTATGTTTGTCTTTCTTTCACTAAATGAAATGAGGGCCCAGCACTGAAGTTGCATGTGCAAGGCAGTCACATACTTGATGTGAAACTTGCAGGTGTGTGGAGCGACAGCTTTTCAATCGGTGCCAGTTTACTTAGATTCATCTGCAGGATCATAACCTGAGTTTGGCATATTTGAATCCCTTATAACCTTATCACTTGCATTTTTTAGGTCCTTACAAAACATTTTAAACAATGTGATTATATGTGTCAACTTTTTTCACACTACTGTTAACTTCTGCTGTGAGAAAATGGACATGTATTTATTCTTATTCTCAGGGTCTAATCCTTGACAGTGCTTTGGGACTTTTGTGTGTGTGTGTGACTAGGTTTCCAAATATTTTGAAAACAATCTTTTTTTCTTTTTTTTTTTCTTTATTGTGCTTTATTATGACGTGCCCCAAAATTGCAAGAGATTAGTGATGTTCAACTTTCCCTTATGCAGTAGTATTGGTCATTCCTTAGTGTATCACAGTCACTTAAGTACTTGCTAGAGCGATTATTGAAAACATAATGCACTGAATATAGAGTAGCAAGACTTTACTGTATAATTCCCTAATCACTGCTAACTTATCTAAGCACATAATTAGCCCTAATATTTACCACCTTCCAAGTTTTTGCTACTATTTGCCAATGTGTAACTTCCCAAAGTAGGTGGATAGCATAAGCAAAAGATTAAATCCTTGCCTAAAGAGACATATATTTTTATTAACATAAAATAGGAATATTTTTGTCAAGGATATATAATGATGTATACCAATTGCTATGTGCAAATGCAACAGAATTGCTATTGGGTTTTCATTTTCAGTGCCTTTTGTTTGTTAAGTTTGAGTAACGTGTTAGTTTATAAACCGTGGTAGGATGTTTTAAGTGTCTTTAACAATTTATGATATATTTTTTAAGCGTCTTTGCTGAAAACTGAGCTTTACACTTACTCATCTAGTGAGTGGTACGACAGCACTGACTGAGTGACGTGTTGTTATTTAGCAGGTATCTGGTCTGCTGGTAGCATTTTGATGTCTGATAGAAAGGAACAATAAAAGGAAACTGGTTCCTTGGGAATTAATCATCTGTTGTCTCATTGCAGACCCAGTACTAGCTGGGAGGTATGACTTTTTTAACCTGGGAGAAAATGCCTGTG
>NC_139046.1:40290767-40410767 GCF_965140915.1 Aythya marila | reverse complement strand
GTTGGGGAAAATTAGGTGAGAAATAGGAAAAAGTAGGTTTTATCTTTATTTACAGGACTGAAGAACACACAGGTTAAAGTAATTTGCCTGAAGTCACACAGGAAATCTTTGGCAAAGCTGGGAACCTTACTAGTCTCAAGCCTGGTCTACACGTAATGATTTGATGGCATAAATATACCAGCAGCTGAACTCTATCAGCAGTTTTTCCCAGGAAGGAGGCAGCACATGCTTGCACAGCAACATTGTTTTTTTTTTTCTCTGCGAAATTGTAAAATGAAGTGTTTGATGTTTTTAGAAGGCATTCTTGTAGAATAAAGTCTTTCCACTCCTTTCAGGAATTAATTGGTATATG
Source organism: Aythya marila (assembly GCF_965140915.1). NCBI lineage: Eukaryota > Metazoa > Chordata > Aves > Anseriformes > Anatidae > Aythya > Aythya marila. The sequence goes on along the minus strand of NC_139046.1, from coordinate 40,410,415 downwards.
CAACCACCAAGATTAAGCATCTGTGGATAAAACAGAATGCCAGCTCTTCAAGGGACTGTATTCACATTTGAAAATAAACTAAAGGCAATTCCTGACTAATGTTATTTTTTCTTATTGTGGTAGTAGTGATTAAGACACTGATAAATAGTCCTAAATTCACTTCTTTTGTCTTAGATTTATACACTTGAAAATACCACAGAAAACCTTTGACCAACTTTTAAATACAGACAAATAAATGTGTTGACATCAAACAAATAAATAAATTTGAAAGCTACTAAACTGGAATCACCAAGTCTATAAAGTAGATTGTTTTAAAGGCTTTTTTGAATTTTTCTGTCTTCTTTAATTTCTCCAAAGATAGGGAGGTTATTTTGAGTTATATTTTCTGTATATTAAGCAGTTTATTTAAGACCTATGTGATGCTTCTGAAGCATATAGTGTCCAGTGAAACTGAGTAAGTAAACAAGTGACTGCTAACACCTTGTGCTAAGAAAATGCTTTTGTGTTTTAAGAATTTTAGAGTTCATATATCTGAGTGGATATGTTGTGACAAATTTAAAGGTCTGTTGTTGCTGCTTGGATAACCTTAAAAATTATCAACATCATCAATGTTTTCCTTTATAAATGTATGCCTTTCTTCCTGCCTGCCAAGTGGATAACTGTGCTAACAGGTTTTTGTATGTTTTTATTCTTTTTTGTCACTAGCATCCAAAACTCTTATTAATAGTATGCTACGGGACCCTTCTCAGATTCCAGATGGAGTTCTAGCAAATCAAGTCTATCAGGTATTAATCACAGTTGTCTTTTTTTTTTCTTTTTTTTTCTTTTTTTCCTCTGGCAATGCTGTTATCTGCCTAGCAGAGTAAAAGATTTTAAACCTCATTTAATTACTGTCATCATAAACTATCACTGAGGTCAGGGTGCACCATAAATGGCAATGCAATATTTGTGAGGGGAGCATTTCACTTTTTAATAGCTCGCTTTTATAGTGAATAAAAGTATGCAGTTTTTGTTTTCTGTGATTATATCTGAATAGCATCTGATAGCCTTTTTGAAGAAAAGTAATTACTGTTTTTAAGATACTGTTCAACTGTAATGGTTTTGTAGTTGCCCGTCACTATACTAGTTCTCTTATTTGTCTGCAGTGTACTGTGAATGACTGTTGTTATGGACCACTGGTGGACTGCATCAAACAGTATCCTTTCCCATAAAATTTTAGGTGCACAATTGACGAGCTTAGACTGTGTGGAAGAGATGTGTCTAGCTTTAACCTGACATAAAGTTCAGCTTCACAAACCACATTTCATACTCCAGTGTTTTACGTTCAATCAGCTAGAGGGTCGCTGCAGAGCTTTCGCTGACACTGCTTAACAAAAATCAGATGGACTACGGCAAGTTGTCAGTTTGGTGGCTGCACGTTCATATGCCTGATTGAACCTCTTTGGTTTTGATTAGTTGAAATGCATGTCTGGTTTTCTATTAAGAGTAGTTGACCCTGCTTTGAGCATTGGGGTTGGACTACATGATCTCTGGAGGTACCTTCAGTCTCAAGAATTCTGTGATTACATTAGTAAGTTGCATAGACAATGTTGAACATTATGGCATTGCTTTATTATCACAGAATCACAGAATTGTCTAGGTTGGAAGAGACCTCAAGATCATCAAGTCCAACCTCTGACCTAACAAGTCCTCCACTAAACCATATCACAAGTTCAACATCTAAACGTCTTTTAAAGACCTCCAGGGATGATGACTCCACCACTTCCATGGGCAGCCCATTCCAATGTCTCACAACCCTCTCAGTAAAGAAGTTCTTCCTAATATCCAACCTAACTAATTATGAATATGAATTTTAATTAGAATGTTTTCAAGTGCAGTTCAGGTTGTGATAGATTGACTGATTAGCACTTCTAAACTCATACCTAACCTTCCAATGTAGTTCTTTTATTTTTTTTATCTTAAAGAAAATTGGCTGGCTGTAGAAAAAAACACTGTGTAGCTTGTTTTTTAGGAGATGGTTTGTGATTTTTTTTTTGATAGCTTTAAAATATTTAGAGATCCTCAGTATGCAGTAAGAATACTGGGGGAACTCCACAGATTACTTATTGTTCAAGACTAAGTATTCAAGACACATTGTTCAAGACTAAGAATTTTTTACTGATTTTGTTAGGAGTGATTCTCATAACCCCAAACCTATTTTAATGAAGTCCTGAATGAGTAACTCTGTGGTTTCAATCTGTTATTGAAAGAACAGTTTCAAAATCATAGTCTTCTATCATTGTGCAGGCTAGCAAGGCAATTCCCTCCCAAACCCTAGAGAAACCTTGCGTAAATCTCTTCATCCAGTTTGGGTGAAGATCTGGATTTCACTGTACAGTGACAGGATAGGAGAGCTACAGTGATGTTTAGTTATGCATGTGAAACAATACTTCTTGTAGTTGTGATACATATGGTGGTTACCTCTTGAAAATATGTTCTCTCTGCTAAAATATTTGCATGGATTCTGCTGTTTCATTTAACAGCAGCAGGATAGAGTTCTAACTGTATTTGTTTTGTTTTTAATCTTGTTCTTAAGTATTCATTAAGACTCTCTTCAATGTTAAACATGACTCTCTTAAAGTAGATCAATGTAAAAAGTTGAACTTTTGAAAAGGTTGTTGATCATCAATTTTCATACCCAAAATTTGGTATTTTAGGATTAGTATTATTGTTGATGAACAATCTGACTAAAGTCTTCTGAAAGAGTTACGAACAGTTTTTAAGAATAACTTGACTGCAGTCTAAATGGTTTTCCTTATTGTCTCCAAATTCTGGTTCAAGATATGTTATTGAATATACAGTGACATCAATGAGAATAATCAGGAGATTTTCAATTCTATTTTGGTACAGAAAAGTTTAATACTTGGCTGTATGAATGCATTATCTGCAAGTATGTTGCTGAATTAGATGTTAATTTTGAGGTGCATAAAATAGTTAAAAATCAATTTAAAGTTAAGGTTTTAAAAGCATAATGTCTTCTGAAGGATTGCATATTGATTTTAAATATAACTATCTAATTGTATATGCATGGACTAAAGTATGAAGTCAACCTCTTCGTAAATGCCAAGAGGCTATTTTTCAGTAATAGTTCAGATGCTTACGGGAAACTAGGCTGCTAGATTGCATGAGTAGAAAATGGCTTGTGAGGTTATTTACAAGTTTTGCCCCATGGTCATTGCCATACATCAATAACAGGTATTATTATAGACTAAGTCTAAGTGTTTCTGCTTATGGTGCATTATAAATTCTGTTTGCAATATTTTTTCTTACATTTTTGGCATTCTTCATTTGCCCCCATTTTTGTGCTGTAACTGCTAGTACAGTTTAACATAATATATAGCTTCAATTGATGAAAATGTGAAATGATTCCTTGCAATTAGCTTTTTTTGCTGTTCAGCATAAAACATTCGTATAATATAGGTAACCAACTGTAATGGGAAGATGATCTGTAGTTTACATTTGCAGAAGTTATTCTAAATAAAATCAGGAATTTAATTGTTTTTAATGTAAGATCCTTTATTGTGATATTCCATGAGGTTCTTCTTAAAAGCTTCCAGAATAGAACTTTGACCTCTGGGAGGATACATTAAAATGTTTGATCTGATGAATTTTTTTTCTTACATATTGCTAAGAATAGCACATCAGATCAACAGGCTGTCAGTGAAGTGAAAAGGACTTTGCTGTAAAATATTATTTCATTCTTCCCTGACATTAGTTCATGCTTCTGAAAAATCAATTAAAAGGGTGTTTTGTTACAATAAGATGTTTCAGATGGATTTAGTGCCTATCAATTTCAGAATATAAAGAAAAAAAAAAAGTTTATTTCATTCTTTACTGAATTAGAGAATTGATACGTTAATCATTAAAGAATAACTTATAAGCTATTTAACCACGTTTTAAGCTCATGCTTTATTTTAATTTGGGGGACAGGGAGCAAAAATAGAAATATTGCCCTTTATATATATTATGGTATAATGGGTTTTAATTTTGTAAAATGTATTCTGATGCTATATACAGTAGTCTGATTTTCACAAAGTGCTAAATGCCTCTGCCCTGTAAGGAATTTCAAAAATAAGAGTTCACATCATTGATCACTCTGAAATGAAGGTGAAGGCCAGTAAGCTTTATAATGAATTATTTTACCAATTATATTTTTCTGAATTTGTTTCTTTTCCAATATAATCTTCTATTTCTTAACCTGAAGCTATCAGTGCTATTGGGCATGAGCATGAAGTCTTGCTGCGAGAAATGCTTTTGGAAAAAAATCTCTCTTTCATAGGTAAGAATCAGTGGTAGAGGCTAGCTAGAGGATCCTTAACTTTAAAGATTTCAGTGACTGTTTACTTAAGAAAAAAATAAGTCTCAACACTCTTTGTATTAGGTAGTAAAAGAAGAGTAAAAAATGATTGATGCTGTACATGTTATCTTTTATTGATTTAGAACTGAGCAGGAACTCAGTTACCTAATACCCTATATATACAGCACATGCACAGGCGTGCAATTAATATTTTATAGAATAAGTAGCTGAAAAAAAATGCTTTAATATCTGCTGCAGTATTACTTTTGGTGTCATGAGATATTAGCCATAATCTAGGCCTTATGAGACTTAGGAGGAAGCGTAAGAAATATTAGCTTCAAAATGCTTTCTATAAAGAACTGCTAGAAGATCCACTCACTTTGCTTTCTATGCAGTTTCTGATGAATTTTTTGCCCCCCGCCTCCCAAACAATGAAAGTCTCTATATTGAAAGTTATTTTGAGGATTAATTGGTTAAAGTTATTTTCTTTCTCTTTTTTTTTCTTTTAGCATGTACTACATTTCTGGTGTATAAGTGCCATTAAAACAATCATTAGTATTTAAATGATCAGTTCTCCTATAGTGATAATAAACTTAGTATTGACTTTTTAAATACTGGATTCCTTATGTGATGAAATTATTAATAAAGTGAATTGCTGTCTTTTTACAGTTGAGTGTTGTACAAAGTTTATATAATTAGAGTTTTACTGGTAAAACTAGTAAAATTGTTAGAGATCTTTAGGAGATCTCTCCTCTAGATTCAGGGTAAGATTTTGGAAAACTTTTAACAAATTTAGAAATTAGAAAGAACATTAAGATTTTTAGGTTTGTCCACAGGATTAAAGAACAGAGTGTGCTCTTTTATTTTAGTTATTCCTGTCTTTTTACATTTTTCTTCATTACATACAAACTTGCAAATGATACTATGAAAATGTGAGTTGTTTTTTTTTTTCTTTAACTTGGCTGAAAGAGAAGAGATAATAGGATTAAATTGTAATTGGAGAGACGATACTGAGTTAAAATACTAAACAGTTCTATGAACAGTAAGTATAAAACAAGCTGCCAGGGAAGGTTATGGAATCACCTTCAATGAAAAATTCAAGGCTAGACTTGACACTCATCCATCAAAGCTGGTAATGAAATCAGTCCTGTCACGATACAAGGGAATGGACTAGATGACTCACTAATGGATCCTCAACCGAACAATTATCATTTTTTTTGGCTTGTGCAAGCTTGTGTTTTACACAAATCAGATTTAAATTTTAATGATTCATGACCTTGGGTAAGCATCAATTTTACCTTTAGAAATAAGCTCTAAGAAATTTGTACTGTCAATTCAAAATATCTAGAATGGGTTAACTTGTCACCATACAGAGATATAAATAAGATGGATTAATTTATTGTTTACTTTTTATGCATAGTGAAGCATTGTTTACTCATGATTTAAGATGTGTTAACTGTTTTTATTATATCCTTCAATTGAATGTGCCTCAGGTTCTGGGTTTGATTTAAAAAAAAAAAAAAAAAAGCTTTTCCTTCTTATCTGCAAGATGAACTTTACTGTATTTACTGAAACTCTTGCAGTAAAATCTTTCCTTTCTCAAAAATTGCATCCAAAACTACTTGAAGAAAACCCCTGGAAAACAGAAGAGATGACTATTTCCTAAAGCTCAACAGATTCTGGCTTTGTCTGGCTTTCCATCTGAGTAAGATGGAGTTCTGGTGTTGGAGATGGCTTGTGACTTAGATTGCTGTACTGACAAAACTATTACTTTTTAACCCATGTATTAAAGAAACAATTCCTGCTGCCATTTTCCATGTTAGTGTAATACTGTAGTGTACTATTCTTCTAGAATAGCAATTTTTTTGTTACAGTTATGTTTACCTGGGCAATAGAGAGTACATTACAGAAGAAAAAAGCCTAGCAGCATTTAGTGTCAGGAAGAAAATTTGTTTCTAGAGGATGTAGTTTTCAAAGCATACAGATCAGAAGTAGCACCTTCAGATTCACCCAGAAATCGATTAGAAACTTAAACAAACCAGTGTTTTTTGTATTTTAGGAATGCATTGTTCACGAGAAGCACATCACTTCCTCTCTACATCAGAAACGCAGTTCTCAAGTCTTTTCTGTTTTGCTTGAGATTTACAGAATCAATGGAAGCATTCTCTCAGAACAGGCTAACAGCCTTCCCTTCTTCACTGGTTCACTTGCCTTGCTGAAATGCTAGGAATTTCTAGGTTATACGTAGGATCTATCTTCATCTTTTCATGTCTTTGCCTACCCCAGAATTTATTAGGAATGCTTTTAGCTATAATGGGAAGGTATATAACTGACCTTTCTAGAATCTTAACCTCCTTTTGCTCCCACTATGGTGTCCCTCAGTAGCCTGGATATAAATCATGAAATCTGTTTAGTGTTCTCTGCTATAGTCTTCAATGTGCAGCTACTGCCTATTGATGCACCAATAGAAGAATGTTTTGCTTCCTTGTTATATCCAGAGGCTAGTATAAGAACAACGATGAGTTAAATGGTTATGATTGAGTTACAGTAAATACAAACCTCCAGATCTGTTGGAAATCTAAACTAATGGACAACATGTGGACAAATTTAGGGCCTTTTCAACAGTTTTCAAATCTGAGGATGAAGAGATGTAGCTGCCGTTGGCTGGTTTTCAAGCAGTTTTTTAGTCATTCTCTTGATCCGTATAAGACCTAAAAGATATTTTAAGGTGTGCATAAGTCTACTATACCAATCTAAGGCTTCTATACTAATCTGAAGCATTCCTAGGCTAAAAAGTTTGAACGTCCTTTTGATGAGGTTTTGGCTTCAAGAATCTTTCTGGTGATTTTGGGGACCTTCTGTAATTCCTTTTTTCTTTTTATTTTTCCAAAGTTACAAAGCTTCATAATAATTGAAGAATCAGTAATATATAATTATTTTCATGTGTGTAATTGTCAAATATATAATAAAGGTGTTTTTAAATATATTTTTCACTATTTCTCATAGTGCAAAGTGTTGGGAGAAACCGAGGCAAAACTTTCCAAGACAAATTTAAAGCAGAAAATATATTGTGTTAATCCATGTATTAAATGATTTCAAAAGTAATCAGACATCCTTGAAAAAAGAGTCTGCTAAAGAGTATAAAGGTAATGCTGATGCAAACTCCAGCTCAGACACTTGCCAAGTTGACCTATCAGCGGATGTAAAAACATTTCTGTTGGTTTCAATGTGGAGGGTTTTTTATGTTTGTTTAAGGTAAATATCCTTAAATTTGTGACATTAGCTTTTGTTAGATGTGATGGAAAAGTCTGAACATTCTGTTGCCATTTGTGTTCCCAAATAATGAGTTTCTTCTAGACTGCTTGTCTAGAAGAATGAAAGTCTTTTCCAGACTGCCTTAAACAGTTGAGAGCAGGTCACTGTTAAATAGGGCTGGATGAAACTGGGTTATGTTTTACTTTTATCAAGATTTAAATATTCCTTAGAATATTCATTTGTTTTCATAATGTGATGTAAAAATCTCTTCATAGGTTCTGTTAAACTAGAACCTTGTCAATGTAAGCATATTTTATCCCAATACCTAACAATTTAATTTTGAAAGTAGCCAACAATCAAGTCTGGCTACAAATCCTAGAAAAGTTTAATAGCTGACCAGGTGATACAAAGAAATGTTGGATTCCAAAATCATGTATTTACAATGTAGTGTTCCTTCCTACTGTGAATAAATGCTCTCAAATTTCAAAAGAAATACCACAGCTATTAAAAAGAATAAACAGCTATTGCAGTTTGCATTTAAAGTGAATGTACAGCATTCCAGAATTACTGGTGTCCTGCTTGCAGTATTAGTTCACTGTATAAAAATACACCTCAGACTTTTATTTTTCAATAAGGAAGGGGAGAGAGGTTTGCTTTAGGCAATTTTAAAAAATTTTGATTTCTAAGAGTGTATGTTTTTCTTGTCATTAAAATGTTGCTTGGACTCAAACTGCTGACCTTTCAAGATATGCACAAAGTATTCTAAAACTGAGTTCTGAACATTGGCCGTGAAACTACTGTCCTAACCTGATAAATGGATTGGAAATAAGCTACCCAACAGTGAGAATGGACCATTAATTTTAATCAAAGGTGATGTAGAAAGGCGAATGGGATGCATGACAATGTCAACAGCCCAGTAGGTGTTAAGGGGCTACACAGCCTTACTTGTTACTAGGTTGTGCCATTAGTTGAGCTTCGGTGAAGACAGAAAGCCATGCCTGGAATTGAATGACCAGGTCACTCCAAAATCTAATGGTGTTTCAGAAATACCAATGTAATGGTATTGGAAATCAAGGACAATAGTTCAAAAAATAGTGATGGCTTGCTTTCTCCTTGTTTTTTTTCCTTTTTTAAAGGAAGCATCTTTTTTTTTTTTTTTTCTGTTTTCTTTCTCAGTTATTTCTTAAAATATTCAGAAGCAATAGATTTGTATAGTTAATGTTAAGAATTTTTTTTATTTTTTTTTTTTTTTATGTTCTGAAATTGGTTAAATTATATTCAGGAGGCAAGAGAAATTAAAATCATATCTTCCCTCTATTAGATTTCTGGAAGAAGATTTTCTTTTTTTTTTTTTTTTTAGCACCCTTGTGCTAACATTAAAACAAAACTAAGAAGGCAGCTACAGTATTCTACGTTTGTGGTGTTGGTAGGATTAATCTCAACAGCTCCTAATGTGAGAAGACTTTTCTTTCAATCAGCAAATATATCTCTTTATTTTGAATATTTAGGGGCTATAAAATACTGTATGACAGCTTGAATTAATGATGTTTATAATGAAGACATAAAAATGCAGGGATGACAAAGAAGCATTTTTATATCCATGCTTCAGGTTTTCTACGAAGGTTCATTTAATCTGACACAGTGTTGCATGCATAAGAAAGATATGTATGAGTGCATTAGTAATTCTTACACTCTTATTTAAAATAAAATTAATGATACTGCTGTCTAGTTAATAGAATAGTTTTATAAACAATAGTTCTTGTTCTCTATATATAGCCGAAGATCAGCTTCGTGCTAAAGGTTATGACAAAACACCAGACTTTATTTTAGAAGTGCCAGTAGGTAAGTCTTTTAAAAGAATTTTTATTATTTTATTTTGTGTATAAGTGTTTATGTTAAAATATTACAGCTACTTAAGACATACGAAAGTAAAGTATATTATAGGATACAATATTACTCTGTTTTTCCAGTGTTTACCCAATAATTTTAACAACTTCTACTTTGTGTGAGAGTATTACCCATAATACAAGTAAATATAATTTACTCTTCAGTCTTTGCACGTTTTTGTCACAAAGTCATAAAAAAAGAAAAAAGAAAGGAAATAAAAAAAAAAAAACACTAAATAATAGGAACCCTCAAATCCTCACTCCCTCTAACTTGCTCAGCCCACTTTATGATGTAAAATCTGAAATACCCATAATTGTCTTAAACTTTAAGGCACAATCAAATGCAAAGCAGTCTTAAAGTAATACCATTATGCCTCCAGGTCACTGTGTAAAGGTTTGTCATCCTGCAGTTACTCTCATGCCATCACATTGCATCTAAATACAACTCAGTAGTTCCCTATTTTTTTAAAAAGCCTGCATTAACAGGAAGCAGGAAGGAATAAAAGTGGGTAAAAAGTGGGCAAAGTTCATCTGCATCTTCTGGTCTTTAGGCCGTATAAGAAGGTAAGATGACCTGTTGGCTGGGCCATGGAAGAAAAACATAAATGTTGTCCAAGTGTAAAGGATTCTTAATGATCCTTTGTAAATCGACTTTCAAACAAAAAGACTTCTGATTCGCCTGCTTAGAGCACAACACCTCTCTGTGCAGATGTCTACTGGTGGGTGTGTCAGAGAAAATAAAAAGGTTGAAAGCTCTCTGCAAAAGTCATGTGCATGACTTTTTTGGTTCTTTGTTTTGACAACAGTTGGAATTATTACAGATAACAGATACATGCATTGGTATAAGGAATTGAGTGTGTACTGTGAGAGACTTTGTCTCATCCTAAGCAGTTCTTCAGATACCATCTTTCACCACAATAATCTCTCTTATCCAATAGTTAGACTATGTATATGAGCGTCTTCTGAAAAGTTTTTAAAGACCTCCTTAACACAGTAATGGTATTCCACATTGCCCTAATGGAGAATGGATGATGTTTTAGAGCGATTGTCATGATTTCTTCAAAATTAGATTGTCAGTGTCAGAGAGGACTTTCCCCCCAAAAGAGCATTTTATTAATATTGCAAAATCAATTCTGCAAAAAATGAGGAAAGACACCAATCAGTGCAAATCCCGGAGTATCCCAGAAACAGAAATTCCAAATTGTATTTTTCACATAACCCTCCTTATACCTAAATTCTTCCTGCTGAAGAGTTCTGATTTTGCAAAAGTAAGGAAGCAGATATGTATCTATGATAACCTTTCTTGCTGTTCTCACACATTCTACTCTAGACTAAGAATTTTCTGTGTTTAGTGGCTTAGCTAACTGTTCTTGATATTCACCAGTCATCAGTTCCTTACCTGACAACTCCTTTCCAGCAAAGTAAGGGTGAAAATAGGATGAAATTGCATCTTAGTCTGGTCTCTCTTTACATTCTGCATGTTTTAGAATAAATGTGAATATCTAGAACAGGATGTAATTAAACTTAAATTGACACTCTTATCAATTAAAATACTTTGTGTGTTTTTTTTGAAAATGTCATATGTGCATATTCAAAAAATATTTTTACAAATATGTAACTGTTGCAAGCATGAATTATGTGGTAGTTTGGGGGTTAAATAGGGTATTCCCAAATACATTCTTACAGGCTGTTGAGTTTGATTTTCACAGTTCACTTTATTTTCTGCTGTCACCCTAGCTGTTGAAGGACACATAATTCACTGGATTGAAAGCAAAGCCTCATTTGGTGATGAAAGTAGCCACCAAGCCTACTTGCAGGACCAGTTTTGGAGCTACTGGAATAGGTACATTACTGTTATTTTTCCCTATAGATAAGTAAGAATATGTTTTTTAAAATAAGTTACTGGGAAAAAAAAAAAAACAAAACAAAACATAAAGCAGTCATGACTTTTTTATTACGCCATGTGAATAGAATACGTGTTACTAATCTGACATTTTGAATTTGATTAATTAGTATGTCAAATTGGAATGCTGAAATATTTGTGAAAAATTCATATGATAATGCTAACAGTCAACAGATATATATGGTGATTTTGCAGTGATGCTGGAAAACAGAATAAGCTGATTTGGTACAGAAGCTGTATTTCAGTTTGCTTAGTACTTGACTGAAGGAAGATTCAGTAACATTTTTTAATACTTGCAAGGTGCCCAACGTTCTAAAATCTTCACAGTCTAACAAGTGTGGTTTGTATGTAAAGAACTTTATTGCTTATTGTCAGTGTATCTAAATCGTTTCACTTTTTTCATAAAACATTTTTGGTACATTATCTACATGTAACACATTAATACATTCTTTTCAAGCTAAAAAATATTTAAAGGAATATATGAAGAGAAGTGAGTTATGCTGGACAGAATTTTTGAACATTGATTTTGTTGGTATAAAGATCCTTTAAAGACTTAAAATAGTTCTGCTTTATTCTTATAAAGGTTTTTATTGTGTATAATGAAGAAGACTTAACACTGGGGAGGACTCTTTTTGTTGTTTAAATCCTACACAAGATACTCATCTTAATTCTATCTTTGTATGTGGTGGAACCCTAAGCAAGGCAGTAATGAGGTAAATGCAAGTTTTAATAAAGGATTTGTGATAGCATAGATTAAGAAGTCTTCCTGGTGTTTACAAGGTCGTTTCCATGAAATCTGAGGGATAGTGGAGAAGATGGCACAAATATGTTTGAACACGCATCTAACAACATATGCCAACATCAGTTGCCAGTCTGTGGTGACCATCAGTATTTCAGCTAAATGTAATAAATGCCAATGTGAAAATTGCTAGCCTTAGCTTGGGAAATGCCTTTAAAAGCAGTTTCTATAGGATGCAGCAGAGATAGAAAAACTATATTTTGAGAATAACACTATCAGAATGCATGATTATGCTCTGTCAAAGCAGTTGTTGATATGAGGAGGGCCTGTGCTTATTTGATAATCCCAGAGAGCAGTCAATTGGGGAACTTGAACTGAGGTTATGGGAACCTCAGGAAGACTGTCCATTGTTGGATAAAGATGTTGTGCTACAGGAAAATTATAGGCAAGAATTTGTGAGATATATAACCAGAGTACAAGACTTAGAAACAATTTTGAGTATGTAACAATATCTAGGCAATTAGTGAGAGTGGCAGGAAAGATGCTGATGCAAATGGTGCTGAACTTGCACATCAGTGTAATGAGCAGCTTAGGCTGTGAGGGGTCATTAAATATACTGACTAGAATATTTTCAGTGGGTATGTGTTTGAGGGGATAGTGTAAGAGGAAAGCAGCTCTACGTGAATTTTAAATAGATAACATGGGTATAAAGGTACAAAGTTGAGGTGGGGAGTGAAAGGTAGATAGACAAGTGAGATGAAGACATTGATCCATTTCAGGTTTGCAGTAAAATTGCTGTTGCATAGTCAAACTTAGTTTTTGTCTTTTTCTGCTAAATAAAATGACTATGTTTTGGCTTGAGCTATAACATGTAAAAAAACTTGAAAATACTGGGTATCCTTTGAATCTGACATTTCTGAAAGAAACTTCTCTTTTGCTTTTATCTGGAAACCAAGACATAGCTAACTTCATTTTAATTTCAGTTTTATCATGTGATAATTAATATTTTAACTTCAAAAATAGAATAACACTGAGCTGTTAGTAAAGTACTTTTAATGTTGCAAAAGCTAGACTGAATTGAGATAGGGATCATTAGAAATGTTTTGAAAGTAGTTTTCAGATTTTGCCTAATCTTTTTTTATAGAAAGCAACTAGAAAAATCGGTAATTCTTACATATGTAAGGGCTTTACATTCATATGAAGGAAACTAGAAATCTCCTTACTGGGATGTGTTATTCCCTAAATCCAGAATTTAATGTTAGGTTAACTACGGAAATAAGGCATAATTCTGTTTTTTGGGGGGTGTTTTGGTGGTGGTGGTGGTTTTGTTTTTGTTTTGTTGGGTTGGGTTTTTATTTGTTTGTTCATTTCAATTTTTGGTTTTGTTTTGTAACAAACAAATCCTGTTAATTTTAATTTTGGTACTACTTGGTTAAACTAACACTATTGCATCTTCTGAAATGAGTTCTGAATTACTACACCTTCTTCTCATATAATAGCAGTTGGATTAATGAATGTTTGATGACTGATTAGGTTGCACGAAGGTTAAACAGTTACCTTTCATTCCTCTCTGAAACTATTCAAGAAAAGACACAGGTGTAGCTGGACAAAATGCGCATCAGTTTTGAATGGTTTAATGAATCAGCCTATCCAGCGATCTCTCAAGTGAGAACCGGTTTCCTAGGCAATTCATATGTACCTGTATCTTTCCTTTCCACCTGAAGGAGGAATCTTTTGGAGAAGATGCATCAGTTCACAACAGATGCATCATGACCATCCTTCAGGGTTCTGTAAACCTGATCTGTTGGTTGAAGTTAAAGTTCAGTTGAAATTGGAGAGAAATGCTGTAACATCACCTGCTAGATGGAGATAGAATGGAGACATGCCTAGATACTTTAAAGTAGTGAATGTGAAAGGTTTTAGATCTTTTCCATGGAGCTTTTTTTGTTTCTGTAAAAAGTAAGAGTGAGATTGGAATAGTTTCTGGGTGTTTTTCCACATCTGTAACAGATGTAAATTTAATTCTGCACACAATCTGACTGAAAGCTTTGAATGTAGCTATGGTTTGTTTGCTGTAATGCGTATGTTTCATTAAGTCCTGTAGTCTGTGCTAACTAAATCTGTGAGTGTCTTAAATTGGCCTGTACTGACAGGAAAGAAAAGACACTTTCTCATTTAACAGAATGGCTCCCTAGATTCAGTCAACCATGTCTATTCACCTCAGTGCAAAAGAACACCTTTTTATTGCTCTGAGTTCTGCAGGGACAGCTTAGCAAGGTTTTTTATGGCTCATACATCAATGGTATTGTTAAGCAATTTTTGGTTGCAGTGCCACACTTGCAACTTCATCTTCAAATTAAGCTTCACATTAAAAATGCACAAAGTGTACTTTGTCAGTGGGTTTGCACAGTTATAATTTAGGACACTGTTTAGATATTGAGAATTTTCACTGATAAACAGAAAAAAGCAAGTTCAGTCTTACGTTTTCCCAGGCTGGTTTTGGAGAGTGATGTTTAGGAAAAAGCTATCTTACACACCGAACAAACTTAGTATAAAATGATTCATGTACTCACTGAAACCCTTCAGTCTACCTATTCTACCTGTGTATTCCTCCAAAACAATGGCATCCACTGAGCAGGCTGCAACTTTCACTGCCACTATGTAAACAAAACAACTGCATGTGCATAACATAACATGCAGTTCAAATAGTAATCAGTGGACGCTGCCAGTGACTTGCTGTAAGCAGGTATAAACTCAAATACAGCAATTTACATTTTGTACCTTCTGCAATATGTACCTTCTGGAATGTAATTTCTAGAGTACAAGGAGAAAGCTTGATGCCATTGTTAGCATTTAGCATTAGCTAAAGAAACTTTACTATACATGTGGGAGAGACTGTAGGAAAATGTCATATTTGATACTGATATTAAAATGAAGGTAATTTCACACAGTTGAAAGAGAATAATTTCATTCTTTTTGACTAAGAATAATAAGTCATGACTGTAGTAAATTCCTTTCCCCCCTTTGCTAAATGTCATTATTTTTGTTTGTTTGTTTTGAAATAATAAGTGCAAGTTTCTTAAACTTTTTTTTTCCTTTAAAATTAATTTTAAAATAGTAGCCACGCTTTTCTGAAAACTAAGTTCATGATTAACTCTGTTGTTAATTAATACAATATGTCTGCTCTTGAGACTTTGGTTTATAACCAATAGTCTGAGTAATGAAATCATCAAGTCCTATAGAACAAAAAAAAAGGTCTTCCAGATAAATGTGAAAAGAAAAAATATATAGTGTCCATTTCAGTTACAAACACATCTGTTCTATTAGTTTCTTTTTGAGAAGAGCGTTCTGTTCATATTCATTTGTAGTTGACTCTAAGAATGAATCATATGTGAGCAAAGACTGAATGAGAACATCAAAATGATGCACTTTTTTTTTATGTTTTACTGTTTAAAATGGTTTGGCATACGTTACTGTGAAGACTGCTTAAATAATAATTGTCTGATTGTAGGTGGTAGGGGAAGAGGGAATCATGCTGTGGGCTTATGGATGCATGTTCTGTAACAGTATCAATATGATCCAATTGAAAATTGTTTAAAAAGTTGTACTGGTGGGTTGAAAGCCAGTGGTATAACAACTTGACTTGGAGGAAACGTTGGGAGTTGCATTTGTCAAGTAGCTAGGAAAACCGTTCATGCATACCCAGTATCCAAAGCTTCATTGGCAGCCCAAACATAAAGAACTGAAAGGTCATTCTTCTTCTTGCAGTATGATGGTTTGTTGACATATTTTGACGCACTGGTACAATGCTGAAAGGTTTTGACCTTACTGCAACACTTAGGGACTTAGGGTTTGTTTAGCTATCTAATACTCTTAGATTTTCACACATGTTGGATTTTGCTCTGCTGCTGCTTCTCTCCCTCCTGACTCCATTTGAATTAGTAAATTAATCTTAAATAAACTGTTGATGTAGACAGAAGGGGGCGGGTATGATGATTTTTGCAACTTAGGACTAGGTATAGATGTTTCTATAAAAATAATTTATTTATTTTAGAATCTGCCATACCAACTTGCTCACCTTAAAAGCAATGAGTAAGATAGGTTTGCTTCTAGACAAAAAGAATCAAAATCAGTTAAATAATGCTTCCTACTAGTTTACTGTATTCAGTAGTTTAATTTGTGAAGATGGTAAAATTCTGTGTTCTCCTCTCAGATATATATGTACACACACACAGAGGCATACCTCTGCACTTCACAAATATTCTAGATACACTTAGCTTATCTCCAGTGAATCACTGCTTTATTTGTTTAACAACATGAACAGTATCAAACTCAACATGCAGTTTATGCGTGTTTTTTTTTGTTGTTTGTTTGTTTTGTTTTGTTTTTACTTTATCACAGAAGTAACATCTTTACATTTTACTGGTCATCACCTCATTCAATAAGGTGACTGAATAACAGACCATGAAGATGTCTTCCATCAAGACCACACCTCATGCCTAGCATTGCTATAACATTAATTGTTGTGCTGATTATTTTAGACTATTTTGTATCAAAACGCCTTTTGTCAAAACAGACCATACTGTATACAGTATTAAAAAGTAGTAAATGAGGTACTATAAAGCTTTATTTAAATTATTTTTCGCCTTATATTTTTCTGTACTGTCTTAAATATTATGTCACAGGAGACTTGTGTAGTGCAGATAGAGCATTTTCAGCTTCCATCCACATTACTGCAAGGCTTCAGCTCCAATTTTCATGGTATTTCTCATTCAGATTAGACAAGCATCTAAGTTTATGTACGATAAGAGCTGACAGCATAGATCCTGCTCTGCTTGCCAAAGGCCTGGTTGCAGACACTCCACTATGTCAAAGAATGTCAACCCCCCACAGACATTACCTTTCAGAATTCCTTGTAATTTTTAATTGACATTTACATCTGACATTTTCATGTATTTCTTAGTGTTGAGTCTTTATCTATCTAGTAATAGTTAAAAACCAAAGCAAAGCAAAAAGAATCCCTTCCTGTAAACTATGATATCATATATTTTGTTTATTTAACAAGGTCAAGTTGTTAGGCTGAAACTCAAGAATGACCAACTCCCCCTCACTTTATGTAACTCTGTATTTGCTAGTCTAATCCATTTCAAATGATAATTGAGGAGGGAAGTAGGAATATAAAGTGAAATTTAACTCTTAATGAATGAAACACAAGTTTATTATTACTATACATCATGAACAAAAAAGGATACAGAGATTTTCAGTATTTTTTTAAAGAATTTCTATAGAGATTTCCCTTTGAGTCTGGTGCTTGAATATAGAAAATGGTGTCTTCGCACCTGTATTCATGTTACATGTACATGCAAACAGCATAATATTGTGAACAAAATGAAGCTGGCAAGTATGTAATTTAGCTGTATGTTGCAAAGGCTGTTGTGCGTCCTTCCCTTCAGAAATCTCAAGTTTTCATGTGGTTTAAAATAATAGAAAACAAATAAAGTAGTGTGAGTACAATTATCTATCTGGGAGAAGTTAAAATGAAGGACTACAGTTGATCATAAATGTCACAAAGCAAAGAAATAGAAGGAGTGTTTTGTCACAAATGCTGCTTTTCTTCTAATTAGTTAATTTACATTTTACAAATTAAGGGCAAGATTCAGACAGAAGATAATCTAGTAGCATATCATAGCTGTACTGACCTGTATTTGTATATGCCAAATTTAAGTTAATTAGAAATGTAGATGCTGTTTGTTTTATCTGTCAAAAAGCTCATCTTAAAAAAAATCTAGACACACTTTTTCCCCCAACATTTATCATCTAAATAATAGTCTTGCCAAGATGGCAGCCTCATAATAAACTCTTTTCAGTGGAGTGATGGGTAATGAAGCTTGCTTGTGAAGGCAGCGAAAAATGTTGTCTAGCCAAATGTGTGAATATGATGGCTAGAGAATCAGTGGACTTTCTCAGTCATCAATCTTTTTAGTAGCCTCTTACACATCTGAATATTTTGATAGATGATCTAATAATTGAGTTATCTATCTTTCTAACTATCAGAGTTGCATAAAAATTATTCTCACATGCTATTGAATATTAAATATATTGGGCATCCAGTAAATTTTTCAAAAAAAGGTCCAAGAGGTGGAGGAATTTAGTTATGTCTTAAGCACACTTTAAAATATTGAATGATAAACTACTATATCTAGAGTCCAAAGCTATTTGTACTAATGTAAGAAAAAAGTAAATATTGTCAATAGCTGATTACAAATAGGTTTCACAGTAAATAAAGCACATAAAAACAAGACTGTTGAGGTTAGTGCACAATCTGAGAGAAATCTCATAAAATGAGTAGATTCAATAGTCTCTGGCTGGTTAATGGGCAACATTCACATTTACACACAGCTTCACAAATTCCTTGTGTCTAGGAAATCTTGGCATACAGTTTCACTGCGAAGTCCCAAATTACCTTTCAGCCTCTTTGAGAGTAGTCTCAATATATAATATGTCTCAATATATACTGAGGAGTATGTATTGAAATTGCCCACATTTTGTTTATTCTGTGAGATTGTACAGTGCAAATCTGTGTTTCCAGGGTACAAGAATCTGCTTTCCCAGGACAGATATCTTGTATTAAAGGAGACACGGTATACGGGTAAGTTGCATTAAGCACACCATCAGGTGTGTCTTACTAGGGCTTCTGAGTAGCAGAGCAAAATGATTGTTGGTGTTGGTCTGTTTTTTTAAACACTACGGTTCAAACAGTCATTTGTATAATTCTTGATTTCAAATACATTTCTGCTCAAAGGTTTGGGTAAAAATCATTTTAACAATAAGAAAATCATTTTTAACAAAAAGAAAATCATCATTTTTGGATGGAGAATATTTTCATTTCAAATATTCCTTTTCCCTCTCAGTGTCACCAGTTTGATTTACATTCCTTCTTGTAAATTCTGAAAAATTGTATGTGGGGGGAACTCATCTTCTTAAAAAAAAAAAAAAAAAAAAAAGATTTGTAGATTGTATGTTTGTTTTGGTTAAGTACTTTATTTGTAAGTTTCTTAATTACAATAAGGTAAAAACAAGTATGTTTATGAATAGTTCTCCAGTCAGCAAAGTGAGTTTTCTTTCTTTGTTCAGAACAGGAGTGACCAGGGTATTTCTCTGTGGATACCAAAAAGTTATTCACTCATTGTAGAATTGTAATGGAAAAGGCATGAGAGAGAACTGCTTAAAAGGGAAAAAGAAAGATTGATCTCAAGGAGCTGCATGACCATTGTTTGACAAGTACTTTGTGAAAGTATCGTTGGACATTGCCAGTGCCTAAGGATCTACAAGTTGAATAAAGACTTGTCTGTCTTACTGTCAGCAGCTGTGACTCTCATGCTTAGTAAGCAAAGTTTTTGATGCTCGAGAGTTCTTGTTAAATGTGCATTAGTGGTTTGATACATGTTGGGTAAACGTAAAGCAAGGCACTGAAATAAGATGACTTTAGTATCAAAAATGTAAGACCTCACAATAAAAATGTGGGTCTGAAGCTCCATGCTTATCTTGCAGTACTGCATACCTCATGAACACTCCACATTTTTGTTTTCAGCAAAGGTTAAATTAATTTTATGGAATTTTAAATGGCATAAGCATAATTTCACATAAGCATAATTGCACGTAATTTTAACCTAGAAATAAAATATTAGAAAACAAATTACAAGAAAAGGTAAAATTAATCAGTATTGTTACTTGTGGAGTTTTAATATAAAAAAGCTAAAATTACATCTGAATATATAAATTAATAAGCAATTAACTGGACTTGATTAATGTCAATGTTTGGTTTTATTTATTATATGTGACAACTTCTGACATTAAGTAAATTGGCAGTTATTCTAGTCAGTATTTGTAGCATGGCTACATGAGAACATACCAAGAACATACCAAGCTCTGACATATACACAATACAAACTTGTGTACATATTTGTATGTGTAATTTTAGAATGTTTGCATTTTAATTTGGGAAAGGGATCTTCATTTTCCTTCTCTAATCAAAATAGCAAGAGTCTGTGTTCCTTCTGGTTTGTCATCTGATTAGCATGCTCTCATCCATCACTAGTCTTTGATATGAACATCAAGAAATCATGTCTTTTTGTTTTAAATGATAAATATGCCTTTGTCATGATTACTTACAGACATTCCAAGATTTACATCTGAATTGTCAAAGTGTAACTGCACAGTTTCTCTGATGTGTGACATTATTAGTGAAATAAAGAACTTTTTAATTTGTCATGGATAGGCCTTAGATATTGAAGTTACAAGGCTGTGTTAGGTGTGATGCTGGAAAAAACATCTTCCTTCCTCTAGTGTTTTTCTAAGATTTGTTGTTTATCATTGAGAAACAATCAGCTGCACAAGAGCCTTTGCGGACATCCTTATTTGCGGGGTCCAAGCCTGTCTCTTCAGGTTTCATTATTTAGGTCTGATGTCTAGTTAGCTCATATCAAAACTAATACCATCTGAAGTACCAGGCTTCCAGTGGTCATACAACCAACATGTAAATTTCTTCAGTCTGACTAATATTATTAAAGACAGTATCTCTTTAAACTTGAGCTTTGTTTTGGTGTCTATATCAATTATATATTCTAAGTGCATTTCCTTGAATGTTTCATTGCTTGTTTCTATAGACAAAGTACATCTGAATTAAATGATATCCTGCACATTTTTAAATAAAAATAGTGAGAATGCAGGCATTTTGTCTAACCTATTAACATTCTTGCTATGTACTGATGCTACTAAGACAAAATGCTACTGTATTGCTGTCCTCTCATTGTTAATACAGTACAGTAAATTAAAATGTTTTTGAAGGTAGACACCTAGATGGATTTTTTTATCAACTATTTTACCACTTATTTGTAGGAAAAATGGTATATGTCATACAAATATGTAATTTAATTTTAGTTCCTATGGAAAATAAGTGTTCCTTGAAATCTTTGGGCTCACTTAAGCATGGTAAAATATTATTTCCTGCATTTCTTTTTTGCTTTTGCATTTATTTTGTTCTGAGCGCATTGTGGTCCAATTCATTTTGTGGTATAGTACTGAAATTGAATCTTTGAAATTTACAATTTCAAGATATTGCAATTTATAACCTTTGAAATTTACAAGATAGTTCAGACAAGAGTTCTGTGAGGAATCCCACAAAATGATTTAAGGGCCCATGATCATGATCAGCTTATAAATGCAATACTTTGTAATAGAATATATATGGTATACTGTAATATTTAGTTGGTTTTTATTATTTTATTGATCTCTACCTCAGAGATGTTGATCACAACATTTTTGATTTAATCAAGAGTATCAGTCTGAACCCAAATTCATTTGAATAATAAAATAATGTAAAATTCATCTTTTTTTTGTAAATTTCTGACTATTTCTCTCTGTATTTGGAATGTACTGTTTAGCTGATTTTAAAATAGTGAATAGTATATACATGTATATTTCAGGCTCTCTGCAGAAGAGTAATTTTGAAAGTATATTCTCATTTATTTGTTTCAAAAGGAGAAATACTTTATATCCTTTGCAACACAGCTCAGTACATTGAGTGGGATTTTGTGACATACAAAGGATGCATGTGAGTTTTTGAGACACTGAAGCTGTAACCCAACTTGAAGAAGACAATGATGGCAGTGAGCTTCTGTACAGAGTTAATCAGCTGCAGAATTTGTAAACTGCGTATGTGTCAAAGTTGAAAATGTTAGCACTCTGATAGAAGCTTGAAAAGGTTAGACCTGATAAAAGCCATCAGCAGTTAAAGAAAGTGATTTATGGGAATGTAATGACACAAAATGCCTCATTTATCACTCATATATAGATAGGTTAAGGTTTCTGTGTCATACTTTAAAAACTTGACCACTTAGGATTGTCAAAATAGGTACTTAATTGCCCATCATACATTTCAGTTTGAATTTCCTTTGCTTGAGTTTTGGTGATTTTACTGTTGTGCTTCTCATATGGTTCTTTTTAAAGTCATTCATATTTCATATTTATTTAATATTTGTTTCAAATGGTATGCTCAGTGCTCTGTTAGAACTTTTATTAGGTAAAGCTGTTGATTTGAGTACTATCCAAATCTTTTGTTGATTTACAATTTCATTCAGCCTAACTGTAGGCAAAATGACTGAAAGTTTCATTTTCTTTAGTTTTATACCACTAATTCTCATCAAGAGTTTACAGCTTTCTAATTCAATCCGTACATTTCCTCTCCAAATTGAAATATGAGATTTAAAAGTGAGATCCATCAATTGGTTTCCAGTTCCAGTCACTTAAGTTACTGTTTAACTCCATATAAATTAAATCTAATCCAAAACTACCAGTACTGTTAAATGATCCTAAAACAAAGTAAGAATGGTAGGAAAAATGCACAGTAGTGTGTTATACTTTTCCTGATTTCATTTGAGGATAACAGCAAGCAAGTCCCATAGGTTTGAGACTGATTTTTTTTTTTATTTTTAACTGTCCACAGTTTTTATCATAATGCTGAACAAAATAAATACAAATATGGGTAAACCCTCACTGAGGAATTATTTTTAAGAACACGTTTATAAAAATAAAGCAACTACTTCAAAGACATTGCATAAATGTTAAGATACAGGTTCAACTGCAGAAAGAAAAATTGTGGTAATAAAGTTTGGAATGATTTCTTTCTCTTCAGCTACTTACCTTTTTAAAAACTATTTAATCCTCTTATTTCTTGATTTTATACAGAAAAGTCTGAACAGAATAATTTTAATTTTTAATATCAAAAAACCTTACCTTTTTGCTAGCTTTCACAATTTACGGCCCCGGTTGTATTGCATTCTGTTTGTTCAGCGATGACCTTCCAGGTTCGATTTAAAAAGAAGTCAGAAGCATTTGTCATGTGTGCTCGATCTTGTCCAGAGGTACCTATTGTAATTATAAAGGACTAATAAGGTTGTTTATAATATAACAGTCTGACATCTCTAGAAAATCTTCTGGAGAGCAACTTTTTTTTTTTCATGTCTATTTTAAGGAAAAAAAAATCTGTAATCTTCTTGCTTTATGCTTCACTGTGTCATTTTTACATTTAGTTGAGAAAGTATAAAGAACTTCTACCTCCAAAAACATGACTTAGTTTTAAAAGATGAGCTGTAAGATTTGCTCGTTAGTAACACCTTTCGGAAAAACTCAGTAAAAATATAGCTATAATACAGATGCATCCTATATTTAATTGGTGCATATAGAATTGATGATGATGTACTTGGAAACACAGAATTGCTTTCACAATGTTAAAAAAAACTACTTATTAACATGTCTGTCACAAAAACATGTGATGCATGAACATAGAGAACTATTTCTTAGAAAAAAATCCAAATTATAAAATCTTGTTTATTCTAGTTTAAGTGTTTATAAAGTACTGGTATAAGTAGGTGTTATTGTAGTGGTATTTTACATTATATATCAAGATTTTTACAATAAACTTGTGATTTTTCCCTTCATACGTCTTTGTCTTGTTTCCTTTCTGCCCTCTCCTCATCCATCTCAGCAGCATCCAGCAGTACTACTTTTTTATAGGCTTATATATGTAGACCAAAACATACTAAAACCAATGGAATCTGAATGCTTGACAGAAATGTTTACCTCTCTCGTAGGGTATGTAACAACAGGCTATTGTTAGGCTACCATACATCATTTAAATACCCTTAGACAGCAAAAGCAAAATCTTGACAATTCAGTAATCTCATCATGTGATTTCAAGAAGGCTTTTTTTCATATCTACAATTGAAACAAATTTATGTTGTATGTATTTATGGTTGTTAAACTCAAAATTGTCTCATTTCATTAATTTTTAACATTGTGCTCTCTTAATGACTATGAAGAAATGTATTAAAATGCCTTAATTATAGGGCTAGAAGAAGAGAAAGCACAAGTCTTTTTAGCATATGATCTTTCAATTGTTCACTAAAGGATAAAGAGGGCATTCAAGCGTGGTTTAGATAACTGTCAGCAATAATAAAATGCAAGGTAGTTTGTAGAGCCTTTAAAGACCTTTTGGGTAATAGATTTAATTAAAAAACAATAAAATGGACTTTCATCTGAAAGAAATCCAAAATGTTATAAAAATTCAGAATCTCATGGTATTAAGAATAAGGATGAGGAAAAGTAGCAGTGATAACATTCTGCAGTCCACGCAGCAGTGATAGCTTTATCTTTTGCATGTAGATATATGTCCTTTAACACACTACCATATTAAAGCGTACTTCACATTTTCTTAGCTGAGTGATTTTCCCTGTTCTGTTGGTTGTTGGTTTTTTTGTTTGTTTGTTTGATTGATCGTTGTTTGTTTTTTTTAGTTTGCTGTGCTTTTAAAAATGTTTATTGTTTTTGATGGGTTATTGGTTTGTGTTTTTTTTGTTGTTGTTGTTTTTTAAATGAATGGTTAGAAACGAATGTTGAATTATTAGCTTCTAAATGTAAAATTGTATTATTACAATTACCCACAGAATAGTATAAATGACATAGTGCTAGCAGTCTGACTACTTGTAAGAATCAGTAGGTTCCTACTAGTCAAAATTGTGTGTTATATACCATGAAAAAATGTTTCAAAGAACATTTCCAGTTTCTGTTTCTTTCTTCCCATTGTATTTGCCATTAGTGTTGTTGGCTGTGCATTATGTTGAAAAGTTTATTTAAGCACTTGTTCTGCACTATTGAATTATACCACTTTTGGCAAACTAGGAGAACTTAGTTTGCATGTGATAAATGTGATAAGCAGTGGTTTATAAACAGCATTGACTGCTGTCTGTAGACTAGTTTTGCTCCCTTGCTTAGCCTGAAGAGGGTTTTTTTATTTTTTTTTTCTCTCACCCTGGTGCACACACATCAAGAGCATTGACCTATATTGGTCTGTCCTTGCCAAGTACCAAATGAATCGACACAGAAGTTGTCTTTGTGTAGTAGAGTATTTTTTTACAGATGAAACAACTTAACCAAAGTGCTTTTTCAGCAGATGCTAAAATTCTGTCAATTTGTAGTTGTAATTGCTGGCCCAAGAGCATTATAAAATAATGTTCATAATGAAAATATTGCTACAATATTTAGGGTCTTGTTTTGTCTTCTAGAAAATAAAGTTTGGATCATTAATTCATGTAAGTGTTGAATTTGTCTCTGACTGATAGATCATAGAAATGGAAAATCATCCATGTTCTTGGAGTTGAGGATTTGTCTTTTAAGAAAAGTAAAGGTTTATTTTCTGCTTGTACACGTGAACTTGCAGAAGAAAATGCTACCTTTAAAAACACCATCCTAGAGTAGATACCTTGAGCTGGAGCACAAATTTTGCTAGGCTTCCTGAAGCTTTAGGACTCCAAACTACCTAAACTACAAGAGCATTACAGGGCACGTGCACGGTTAGGTTTGGCAATCTTTCTGTATATGGTGTGCAGTTTTTGAGGAAGAAATGCTTCACATCATTCTGTCACCAAACTCCCTTCTGTTGTCTGTTGTGTCTGTTTCTTCCCACTCGTTGCTCATGGTACGGTAGGGCCATGGTAGGTGTGATAATGTTTCTGTAGCAGGTACTGTACAATCTAGTATTCTTCAGCCTGCAGCTCGTGGCTTCTGCAGAATCATTACAGTTTTGATCACTTCTGTTGGACTTGTAGAAGCTGAAGTCAAACTTTGAGTCTGCTTGCATTTCCTTTTCTTACTAGTAAATAGTTCGCTGCTCGCTAGTCTTTTGTGTGGTTGGATTTTTATGACTATTTGCTATTAGAGTTGTGATGTGTTGTACCAGAGATGACTGATTTTCAGTAAACCTTGGTAAACACACTAAGCTGTCATTGAGTAAAAATTACTACAGTACAGTATGTTAATTTTGCCACAATAATTTTTACTTCTTCACTTGTAATGAAGTAGGTTTTAAAATGTTTTCTCTTTTGTTAAAAATCACATTTCCTGGCTCTAAATAACTCTCCTTACTGATGATGATCTTTTATAAATTCCTTTATTAGAAGTATTATTATCAGTAGTTGTTTGGTACTACTTCTTCAAATTACAACATTCAAGAGACAAGTATGTAAATGTGTTATCAGAGGAATGAAGGCTTAATTTGACTTCTTGAATGGCAGACCACAGGACCTTGTGTATTTGCATAGTAGTTAGTACATCAAATTGATAAGGTGTTTTCTTAAAACTCAGGATAAAAGGCACTATAGATATGGATGTATGAATATGCTCTGTTACGAAAAAATCTTCTTGTAGCAAGCATGTAAACCTAAGCACAGATCTTCTCATAACTTTCATTTTCTTATCACCATTTATAATGTGTCAAGGAAATAAAAAAGAATCTAAGAGTACTGTCTGTACTTTGGCATAAAATGTTACGAAAATAACATAAAGTTCCAGATGTGCTTTGTCTTGTATTAAGAAGATAAAGGATAGGATTCTAGGAAAAATACAAATCATGTCAAACTACTCCTCAAATCATTCTGCTCTGCAAAATGTCTGGGGGAACAAGTTCAGAGAGAACAGTCTGTGTATTCACTGTTAAGGAAAAGACTTTCCCGGTTGTAAAAGTACACTGTACTGTCTGTCCTACACTTTTCTGGCCCTTCCCTCTAAAATAATCACATGGAGCTCTGAAAATTAATACCCTTGACTGTGGATTTTTTTATTATTGTTTAATTTCCACAAGACAGGGATGTGATATCAGTAAGCTCCCCCTAGCCTGCTCTGCATCTGCCCCTCTCCCTGTCTTCAACAGACCACCAAATTACGTGTGTAATTGGCAGGGTGGGAGAATCCACTTCATGTGCACATCTCTGGGAAACGTCTGGATTGTAAGATAGATCTTATCTCAGGATTTATATATGTACACTCAGATACACATATATGTGTCTGAGTTACAAAAATGTGACTATTAAAATATAAACATAACACTGTGTAGTCATCATAGTCCTTTTAGGAATATCAGTAACACAATAGTTCAAAATTGTGCTTTGTTTTTGACAAATATTTCTTCTATCTTTTCTATAATACCTTGATTTTGCTATGATACACGCTAGTGAGTGGGTCTGAACTGAAACTAGTAGAAAACGAATTTTAACAGTGGAAAATATTAAAATTTTTTGGTTAATTGCAAATAGGCTGAAAAAGCTGTTGACATCATGGGATATTGTTGTACCTATGGAGAAACACACTGCACTGCATGAGTCTTTTCCATGACATGAAGGAATTTATGTGTAGAACATTCCTTTCAGTAGCTCACACTGTATGTTTTAGAGTATTAATTACCTAGTCAGATTTTATTAGAGCCCATTGAGTTTTGCATAATTAAAATTGTAGCAACAGCAAAATGGTAGGTGAAGTGAAATGCAGGATCTTTGTATTTGCCAAATGTTCTTCTCGGTTTTCAAAGAGGGAGTGGAGAGGTGGGAGAAACTTGAAAGTCAAGTCTGTCTCTTAGGGGAAAAAAAAAAAAAAAGAGGTAAGTGTTTATTTACTTTTGTATAAAGTATTAGAGTTAAGCATAACAAGTTTTTTTTCCAGTTATGTTGTTCTCGCATAGCAACAATAATATTTTGTGTAGTTTCTGGAGTAGTTATTCATTTTAAAATGCAAAGCTGAAGAATTATAATGATAACTGTAGACTTGTTTCTGTATACCTGCAAGTTTAAGGTTTCAGAAGAAGTCTAAGAAAAGTCATCTATTGTCTGAATGGTATCAAATGCAGATAACTGAATAATCTTATTCATTTTATATTGAAATATTCTTGTGGCTGTCATGGAACAAATGCATCAAAAATATGTTATCTTTTACACAGGATCAGTCTATTTTGTAGAGGTTTTGTTTCTGAAGTCAGTGGAAAAATTTGCACTGTTCTCAGAGCAAGTAAGAATAAAACTGCCATCATTACAAATAAGACCTTTGTAATACTTTTTAATAACTTGCAGATCGTCCAATGAAATACCCCAAAAATGATGAGTGGACTGGAGCATCAGACATAGGAGGAAAGTGTGAGTTCAGACTGTTTAGCTGAGAAGAGCAGTGGGATCTTATCTATGTATATAAATAGCTGATGGGAGGGAGTAAAAAATATGGAACCAGACTCTTGTCAGTGCTGTCCAGTGACAGGTCAAATGGCAGTGTGTACAAAATATAGGAAATCCTATTTCAACATATTGTGAGAGCTGTCACTGGAGCAGGTTGTCCAGAGAGATTGTGAAGGCTCCATCCCTAGAGATACTCATAACCTGACTGGACAAAGCCCTGAGCAACCTGCTCTAGTTCACTGTGGTTTGAGCAGGACTGGAGAATCCCCAGAGGTCCCTTTCAACCTCAGCTATCCAGTAATGGTATGATTTTATTTGTCAATATTTTTATCTGGATAACTTCTTAAAAATAAGAAAGAGGAAGCAATGTTGAATGCAATGTGCTGCCACTACATTTATTGTCAGCTTTCCTGGACTAGGAAATCCTTCCTTCAATTTTCAGGGTGAGAGAGAAAAACAGGCTGATGAAAATGAGGAAAGAAATTCTATCTACCTGTTAATGTTCTTTTGTGAACTAATGATAAGTGCTAAGCATCAATATAATGTCAAAAATTAAAGTAATAGTTTAAACAGTAAGAAAATTGTAAAGGAATAAGTGAAGGGAAGTAGTAACAATTAGGTTTTCTGATCCTGTTGGCCTGGAGTTTGGGGATCAGTTCACAGAAGAGTACACAAATGTAGATTTACCAAGTTAGCAGTAACTGCCGACAGATCCTGATATGTTAAAGGTTGTAATCTTTTGAAAGAAGTTGGTTGGCTTTCCTGTTGGCCGTCCTATCAACTTTAACCTCCAACCTTCCCCGGCATGTATCACTGCAAATAAAACTGCTGAGGTTTGACAAGAGGATATAAAGTCAGTAGGCCATCGCACAGAGATCTCTACATGATTTTCTTTAACCTTAAGCTTAAATGAGCACTGCTTTAAGTCAGGATTTTTAATAAGAAGTCATAAACACTCACCCGTATTGCTTTAGTTTTAATAATTACTGTTTTAACAGAGAAGAGAAGAAATATACATTGTAAATTGTGTTTGACAACTGGAATTTGGTGGCTTTGTTACTGGTTGTCCTTGACCATTGCATAAATTGCTGTTCTCAATTTTAATGTATACTTTTTCATACAAGCTGCATATGATATTGATATAAACATGGCATTTGTGTATAGTGCTATAAATGAATTTTTAGCTCTTGATTAAGACAAACCAGATGACAAAAATAACTTGTATGTTTGTATTTACTAACATCAGAATAATAATCCTTGAAGCTGTAGACATCTATGATGATTTTAGGCTTTTCTTTCTCTCTAATTTTTCATTAAATTTTCACGTGATACCTTTTAACAAACTCTGCAGGCCATAAAACTAAAAGTTTTTCTTTATTATTCTGCTCCTAAAAGCTGCCTGCATAGTGTTTTCGTTATGCTGTGGAGTGGCTAGCCATGCTATTAACTTTTACAGGGGCTGTATTCTTACGAACAACTTAGCTTTTACATCCTGAAGCTGTAATGCCATCCTAAAATTATGTGCCTTTCTAGTTCAAAATCATACAAATTTAAAATTAGGTTTCCTGTTTTGCTGCCTGTTATTTCCATGAAAAAATTCACAGTGTTGTGTAAGAATTCTCTTTAATCCTTTTGTTTCTCTTATATTGTCAACTTTTACACTCACCCATATTTTTTCAGAGCAATTACTTCTGTGTCTCTTCTTTCTCCGTCCTTCCTTTCTTTGCCTAAATCCCAGTCCTTGTAGGAGCCCTTCATATTTTCATCTCCTGACTGTACATACTTCTTGTGCCTTACAAGTACTCTTTCAGTGATGAGATATATGTATCTTCTATTCTTAGCTATGCTTCCTATGTATTTTTAAGTTCTCTTCACAACTGTAACTAACAGATTGGGGATCACCTTATTTTCTTTTTTTCCTAAATAGTTGGCAGCACACTAATCAGGTCTCAGTGGGCCACACATCTCACTTTTCTGCTTTTTTAACTGTTTTGCCATAACACTTTATTGGTTTTCATTTATCCTTAATTTATTAAATATAAGCTTATTGAAAACTTGCTTCACAGTTGTAGATGCAATATGTTATTGTCTGTAATCTCAGCCTGTGTTTCTCATCTGTGCTTGGACTGTATGTAAGTGGTACATAGAAAGTAGTTAAGGGAAACAACCCTTTAGTGTGTTTGTTTATGTACGTTACATATCCTAGAAAACTGCTAAGCATTTAGAAGTTGCAAGAAATGAGTAGTGATCTGCACATCTATCTTGGAGGAAAGCATAGCAGACTTCACTTAGATTTCTGATTTTACCTGTGTCCTGGGAAATGGTGATGTTGCTGTTTGCCAGACCAATACTGTATGTGAATTTTGGAAGGTGGATATTCCTGGAAGTTTAAAGGCTGATTGAAGGGGGATAAGGGGAAGTTAGTTATTTCTTTCTCCCTGCAGGAGCTTAGACTGCATGATACATCATATAGAGAGGAGTATAATTTAGCAGAAAATGTGCTGTGAAAGAATTTGGTCACACAATGCCTGTGACCTGTCCATCCCTGATTTTGAATATAGAGAGTAGTGATCTTCAGGTGATACTACTTCTGTTTTCCTCTGCAAGTGAGAACAATCGGTGTGATGTCAGTTGCCTTAACATTTAATCTGCCACATCTTCAGAAAATGGGCAGAAAGCCATGCATCCCTTCTACCTGAGGAGACAAGTAAGATGAATTGGCAAATTAGTTGAAACATTACTATATTAAAGCAAAAGCTGTTGACTTCTGTCTTTCGTCTTTGAGACCACCTATATTACATTCAGAAGAATGTAATTCAGTGTACCAACAAAGCCTTTGTGGTGTTAAAGCTGATGCTAGCAGAGATTTCTGAGACTTTTTATACAAACAATAAAGCTACCACATTGCTTATCAAGCCACATAAGAAAATGGCTTGTGCTTCTCAAAGTTGCAGGCTGGTCACAAGAGATGGGCACGAACATCTGTCATGGCACTAGGAGGGGATTAGCAGTTGCATTAAGCTGTTATTCACTGGAAACTGCTGTCTGGACACTTTGAGTGTAAGAATGTATCAGTGGTAGTGAAATTACTATAATCTCAGAATATTCAGTTAAGGCTTCAGTATCATCCTCAAGTAGCAATTATTGTGTGTAGAAGAAGCAGAACTAAAATATGAGTATGAAGTTATTAATTGAGAGGTGATTAAGATCACATGTGATATCCATAGGAGATGTTCAGAAAGCTTTGTAATGGGTACAATAGCAATGATTAGGAGAAGGAATGCTGATCCCTTCATGCATGAAATAGTTTATCCCACTATGGAGCCCAGGAAACTAATAAAGCCTGTGTGAACCAAAGCTATAGAGGCTTATTTTGGCCAGATTAAGACATTTTCTAGAAATGCTTTTCTTTTTTTTCCTTTTTGTTTTGGATGACAGGGAATAAGGAAACGAGCAGTTACATCAGGAAAGACAAATAGTAAATAGCATTATTTTAGAGTTACTCTCATCACAATAGGATCATGATTATTCTTGCCTTTGAAAATGCATGTTTTAACAATGTTTAAAATTATGAAAATAGTTAAATTGACATATATTCATTTTTTAAAATGAATTTTAGTGACTCAAATGCCTGTGATTCAGGAAATGTAAGCATAAATTAATCTGATATTGATTACAAGCCTGGAAATAGATCAAAAGAATATAAAATAGCTATTGCACATATACCTTGATAACTTTTGTAAATATTCATACATCAAACACACTCTTGAGGATTGCAAAGATTCTTACTTTTCAAAATGTTGATAATATTTCCATCTACTCTTTTATAGAAATGCTTTTCTTTATCAAAACAGTTTTCAAGAAAAGTAAATGCCATGAATATACCCTGGGTTAGCAGACATATGTAAGCACTTCTTGTATTTCTTGAATGAATTTTGTATGTTTTTTCTTTCAAACCTTAGTTACCAGAAATTCACTGTGCAAATGTCATTATATGTTGTTTGTATCAGAATGAAAAATGCAATATGCTATATAATTGAAAATGTCAGCATTGTGAGAGGCTGATATTTTCCATTGCCTGCTAATACCAAGTGAAATGTTCAAACAGTTTTTTAAATAAAAAGATAGCATTTGTTTTAGTCTATCAGTATCTAATTACTGAATATGGTTGCCACACTACTGTGTTATCCCAGAAGGATCTGAAATCTGATGACAAACTGAAAACTGGAAAGAAAATGGTAGTGGCAACCAAAGCTCCCTATTTCTGTGTCATTTTCTAAAATGAGTAAAGAGAAGTAACTCTTTAGAGCTGATAAAGAAGTTTGAGAAGGAATTCGGAGACTTTTTTCCCTTTTTCATACTAGATTTCTAAGGAAATCTCTATCTGCTGAAATTTAGTATGGTTCGGTATTGATTATCTAGGCGTTCATAGGATTTAACTGAACTTGATCACAAATGATGAGTCATTTTGTGAGATAAGTTGATGTATCTGCTACTTGCATAGAAAAAAATCTATGCAACTATCCTGCCATGTCTTGAAGGTGTACGCATTTTTTTTCCTCTAGATCAAACTTGCATTATACATAGATTAAAATTCCAGACTTCCATATGAATGTTTCCAAGTATTTTTAACATAGAAATAAATAGAGGTGCATATCTGTTATCCATCCATGAGTGGCAATGAATAGCTATACTAAGATATATGTTAAAAATACACAAGTATTGTTTTGCCTTTTTTTTTTTTTTACACAATTACAGCATGTTAACATTTCCTTACTGATAACTGTTGAAATTTTCATTGTCTCCTGAACTGAAAAGTATAAAGTCTCTTCTAGCCCCTGGGCCAAGGGATACATGCACAGAAATAGCAGAGGCAAAAAAAGTTCTCACACTTTCATAGTCATAGAAATTCTAATAAAATGTGCTAAGGACTGCTGTAGAACAGAACAAAAGATATTTTATTCTACAGAGTTTAATGTTCAAGTATAATACAAAAGTCAACAGAATGTTTACAGTGGAGTACAAAGAGGCAATAAGATAATATTGGTCAGCATAATATTCACTGATCTGAGTACGTCAGCAACCTGCTCCATTTTTCGTGTGTTTTGACAGATGAGAGATTCAGAGGAAAAGAACAGATTGCTTTTGTGAATGCTTCTTGAGAATTATTTCTAACCTTGAGAGGCAATTGAGGATAAGGGATAGAGATGGTTTGCCAGTTCAGTGTAGGATTTGATAGTTGGCCAGTGAATGGACAGAGATGATAGAACTGTGAAAGTCATATAGGTCTTTAGCAGGTGTTTAGAAGCTCTGTAACAGGTCTTCCACTTTACAGACACAAAGAAAGAAATTGTGCATACTTAAATAGTCATACAACTTTATTTTATTTTTTGCAAAATTCAGATGGAGAGGAGCAAGCAGATGGCACTGATTAAGTTCACAGAAAGATACTTTGCTGCAATGAGGCAGAGAATAATTGAGCACCTGTACAAGAGGTACATCTTTGTAGATGTACTGAGAAGGTAGGAAAGAAAGATATCTTAAAGAATTAGCCAGATTTGAACATGTCAAATACAAGAAGCTCCAGAGAGAAGTCCAGATGGAAACTGATGTGAGCTACAGGTGTTTTTAATAGATGAGGTGATGTTGACCGTAATGATTAAGGTTTACAAGACTAGAAAGTGAAAAGCTCTGTTAAGCTGTGTTGATGCCTATCTAGTTATGAGATACATAGAATAAGTTGTCAGGGTACAGGCACTGTCATTAGTTTGAACTGTTGTAAGACATACCTGGAAGAAAGTGTTTGGAGCTTTTGTCTGTCATCCCATACATTATTGACTGGTGCACCATGAAAAAGTAAGGACACAGATATGACTTGGTGAGACCTGTAATGATTCTAGGTCCGTATATCCTTTATCAGCAATGAAATTTCTGCCACTCTTGGTTCCTGATGGATACCTTGTATCGAGTTAGCTTCTGAAGGATTCACATCCTAAATGGAGTGCTTCAGCATTATGGAACCAGTAATGCAGATGTACTCACAAGAGGAAGCATTCAAATTAGTGTTGCTAAATGAGATTCTCCTACATAAGATTTAGAGAGGCTCCTTGGGAGTTCCCACAGAAAGCCATAGTAGAGTTGTGAAAGCTCTTCTAAAAGATGTTTAAGTCTTAAAGTAGAAGGCACATCGTAAGAGTCAAGAAAACAGAAAACATTTCTTTGAAGAAATGTAATGGATGGTGTCAAAGGCAATGAAGTCAGGAGAAAATAGATGGAGGTTTGATTTTGAATGTAGCTGAGAGAAGAACAGCAGAGGCTTTGATGAAAGCAAGTACTAGTCTAAAGAAGGGCAGAATATTTGAGGAGAGCTGAAACAACAAGTATGGAAACTAGTATAGTCAGTTTATCAGGTGAGTTTAGAGATGTAACAGATGTATATCTGTTGTGGCAAACTCCTAGGGATCTTAGGGTTCATGTGTGGACCACAATATCTAGCTGTATTCTAGAGAATATTTCTTGTTGCCATTGATCATCAAAAGATTACTAACTTTTGTGATTCATGTGACTTTTATTACAGATCATTTCATCTTACAGAACAATTAGCCAGTTTCCCTTTGAAGCCTGTCAAGGGAATCACAGATTTAATCTTTCTCCCTAAGATTTTGTGATTCCACAGGTAGCTGAGTCAACTAATGGCTCATTGCCAAGAAAGCAATTTCTTTCTTTGCCCCCTTCCCCACCTTTCTTTTTTTTCTATTTTTTTTCTGCTTTCAAGAATTCTGTACTTCCTTGATGCTACTGTGGTATTGTCACAACAAACATAGCTCAGTGCTTCAGAAGAAAACTGTCCCACTTTGTTGGCTCTGTGTCCTCTGTGTTCAGTGAGTTAGATCAGCTCATGGACAGTCTGCCAAGCACTGTAACTAGGTATTGCATTACCTTTGGATACCTCACTAATACATCTTACACAGAAACCATATTTTACATTTTTCTCTGTATATTACCAAATATACATAACTCTAAATTGGATAAAAGCATGTACAGCATTCCTGGGTACTGACTGTGTGAGATACCATTCACCTTCTAATTTTGTTTTTACTTTCTCAGTTCTTTCCGTCCACACAACAGAAAGTTGTAATGAGCAGGAAAAAATATTCTGGCCCCAAGTTCATCATTATACACTGTGTCAAGATGTAAAAAAAAAAAAGATCAGGTATACTGTTTTTACAGCTTGTATAACAGTGCAGATGTAATGAGAGAATACACTCACTGTGATGGAAAGCCTGACAGGATAGACTTCATGCTAAAAGTCACGGAGGTATTGGGGACAAGAATGTCATGTGTGTTATGGAACCTTCTGTTATGTTTTTCCCAGACTTCATAGAGATAAATTGTGAGTCTCTTCAGTAAGACCTCTACAACCATTCCTGAGATTCACTGGAACAGAATTGGAGATTTTGAAGAGCTTAGACAGTTTGGGTGATCTCATTCCACAGAACTCAACATATGCTCCATTTATAGTCAATAGAAGGAGGTAGGGTATAATTAATCTTATCCTAGCATAAACATGTTTTGACAGTACCTATTGTAATTTTTTAAAGGTCCAGTGTGACTCATTCAGACCTGTGTGATTCGAAGGAGAAATATAAGACAAGAATCTGTAAGAAAACTTGGTGAATGGCAAACCTTTCAAATAGCATGTACTTCATTCATTCTTACCTGATTCAAATGCAACTGCATCTTAAAGGAAGATGCCATGAAAGGTTTAGACTTAGACCTAAGGTCCAAGACCTGCTTTCCAAATCCTTGCTGTTAATGCCTTTTCATTATGTCTGTGGTTGTTGCCACTGTGTGTGTATTGATACACTACATCCAAAAAAAACTTCTAGGCTTTGCGTGGTCATGGCAAAGTCAGTAGAGCCAAACCCTCAAATTTCAAACATCTGACAGGGGAAGCCTACTCTCTGACTGAAGCCAGAGAGTGGTGACCTCCATACGTGCCTGCTGAACCCATACTAAAACAGTGTCAAATCCAGTGGAGGTTTGAGTGTTCTTCTCCTTCCATTACAGTTGATACTGTGTTTTTTTAATTGAAATAATAGAAATTCAGTGGTTCAGATGTGTGGAAAAGCCCATTCAGGTAACAGGTGACAAAAATAATTGAACAAACTATCTTTGTTAATGAGATAGATAGTTGAACATTATAATTGTCTGTTAGTGCAGAGCAACTTTGCTGCTGATTATCCAAACTGTAACTTGGATGACATCCTGAACTGCAACTTCTTGGCTTATAAATTTATGAGCCTGGTGGTTATACTATGCTTAGAAGATGTGATAGTAGCAAGAGAAATGTTCTACCAAAAACATACTAATTACGATCAGAATTGGAAAGTAATCAACCCTATGGGAGTTCTAATCCACACGTTACAGGTCTTTCTGTTTACCCTCCTATATGATAAGTATTGTATTTGTTCTGTTCCTCATCCCCACAGTGGTAGTATTAGAAGATTAAATTATTTACCTTGATAGGGAGACATTAGTTGTGCCATTGGATGGGATCTAGGTAGGGATCTTGGTTTTATTCAAGTGTTTTTGATCTAAGTCATGATATATTTTAACTTTCAGACCTGAAGATAGAGTGAGGCTCTGTGATATTTCAGAGAATAGCTGAGAAAGCCATAACTCAGATTAAATGAGATAAATCTGTTCTTTTTTAAAGCTTAAGAACAATGCCACTAATAGAATATAATTTGAATATGAAAGGTACAAAGAATACATTTTTCACATTAAAAATAAACACATTTTCTCCACTTCCAAAATAAAATACTAACAGACCAAAGACCTACGTAACTTTTACTTGCCCTGCAGGCTATGGAGGTTGTCAGGGGTGGGACAATAAATAGTATGGAAAATGACAAATTTTGTATAGTTCTCTAGATGAAAGTCATTGCTTTTCTAGAGACAATACCTAGTTAGCCAGTAATTAGCCATTGTACTCTGATTTCAATTTCTTGTGTCAGTGGCTCCTAATGGAGCCTCTTTTGTGGTATTGTGTCTGCCAGCCTTGGGTTCAGATGTGTGAAATGTTTTTTAGAGATGCCTAGAATTCTAGTAACTGAAAAGTTCACAATAAACTTTTTAATACAGAGAAAAGGTATCATAGGTGTTAATAATGTATGGGATAACTTATGGGATTGGCTGTTATTCATGGTCAGAGCTTTATATTACAGATTAAATCTTGTGTTGCATACACCAATTCCAGACTTCTTTTAAAAATGTTAGTGGAGCTATTTCACTTGAAATATTTATGCTGTGTTTTAAACCAGCTGACAAAGTACGGTTTCATCAATCCTAATTTTGGTGATGTCAAAACACTAACTAAAGGAAAGTTATTTCATATACCTGTGCAAATTATGAATACAAAACCCTGAAGTGTCCATGCATTGCTTTGTTTTATTTGTCCTTTTCAAAAGACTGGATGTTAAATACAAAATATTGCATCAGCAAATTTTAAATATATTGAGTTTATGAACTGTATGCGTAACTTAAAGGTTGGTATAGTAACATTAGCTCATGCATTTTTGAGATGCTTTAAGTAATAGGTAATTAACAGTCTTAACTAATCATCTAAGTACGGTATACAATGTAGGTAAATTAATGTCATGACAATTTGTGGACCCAATTCAGAACACAGTAATTGGTTTAAGTTCATAATTGAGACTGTTTGCCCATGATTTTTGTACTTAATACGTTTATATACATATTGTGGAATTTCTAAACTTAGTTATCAGAAGTGCTAATAGGTATAATGCTACTAATTGCGTCTTTGAAACCTGCTGATAAGAAAATACTGTGTCCTGATTGTCATCATCTTTCTTGTATTGCCTTGTGTTAATGTGGCTAGAGGTTTTGAAAGTGTAGCTGAGATGGATGTTTAATTATGAAGATGCAGAATGAACAAAATAGATTATGGAATAGGAAATTGCAAAAAAATTATAAGCTCTAATTTTGTCTCTTCTAGGGTACAACTGGTGCAGGCTAGCAGTGACAGAGGGGGTTGCTTCTGAAAGACATGTGAATACTCCATATGCAATTTTTAACCTGAATGGCTGAGCTGATTTTCTGTTTTAAAATTCGAAGTTACAGGAGATATAACTTCAAAGTGAATCAGAGCTATGTTTATCCCTCTTATATGTCAGAGTTTAAGTGCAATGTTTTATGTATACAGTCATCATGACAGTTAAAAAGGCTATAAAGAAAAGCAATTATATAATTGCTTTAAAGAATTAAGTAGCACAGATAAAGGCTTTTAGAAACTACAGAGCAGTTTTAATAATTATATCACCTGAAGTCAAGCTGCAAAATTATGTCCTAATTATTT
This sequence comes from Aythya marila, assembly GCF_965140915.1. Classification (NCBI taxonomy): domain Eukaryota; kingdom Metazoa; phylum Chordata; class Aves; order Anseriformes; family Anatidae; genus Aythya; species Aythya marila. Next base: position 40,371,863 of record NC_139046.1, on the reverse strand, counting down.
GCAATGAGTAATTATCTATAAAGTTATAAGCTTTGAAAGATTTTATGGGAGAGTGGGGGAATTCTTTGATATTTTTTTCCCACACACACTAAAACAACACCCCATCATTTTCTATTTTAGCAGTTTCCACAACTTAAACATTAAATTCTTATTGTTGCTTTCTGTTATATTAGTAGTGTGTGTTTTGCAATTCTAATCTTCACGTTTTTCTTTCTTTATCACCAAAGTAGGCCTTTTGAAGCCAGGGAATTTTTCATAGCAATATTGACAGTGTTCGCATTTGCATGATGACAGCCAAGGAATGGAGCAGTAATTTTTGAAATTGCAGAAGTATTTAGAACACTGATAAAAGCTGAAATATATTTTTGATGGATTGAAGTTAAGCATACATGATTTTTCCTGCTGTCAAAAGGCTCTGAATTTAGTGAATATTTGCCTGCTGTGAGAATGCAAGATTAACATCACAACCATCACCCGGGCACCCAAACCCTGCAATTTAATAGCTTTTTAGGTTCTTTCCTTTTTCTAAACAGCAATTAATCTCATTTTAGTACAATTTTCTCGTTTCTGAAGTCGCTCATTGAATCGCTGTTTTGTTCATATTTGGCTTCAGCTCCTCTGCATAGTCATTAAAGTCCCAATTAATGTCACCTTTAGCTGAAGAGTACTCATTTTTATTGAGAAAATGACAGTTGCTGCCATGAGTAGTGCAGTGTAATATACATTAATTGCCCTGTAACACTGGTAATTACGAGTTTTTCAAGCCTCTCAGTAAACTGTCATGCCTAGACAAGACTGTGCTAAAATAGATTACTCATTAGGGAGACCTGTCCTTTTTTCTGGTGGGTTCTTAGTGTTGGTTAAAAAAAAATCTTGAGTTTGAACAAATAGTTGCCAAAAGCAATTTCCTACAACAACATGTCTGTGTTCCGTTTTCCAGCCATCACTTAAGCCTGCGGTCAGCAAACAGACAGGGTGCTGTGGACTCTAGAGATGTCAAGATTTCAATGTTTATTTACATGGATCACGAGGATAAGCTTAGCAATTTGTAATTCAGTGCTTAATATGGATGTTATTAAAGCCACCTTTTCCAGTGTTGTGTTTATAACAAGTCTACCTGATGTTTTAGAAGAACAGTCAATATTATCAATATTTTGTGCCCAAAAAGACTGTCAGTATGTTACTGACAGTCCAATGAGTTGGAATTATTAAATCCATTATCAAATAATTCTTATGTAGGAACAGCAGGGATTATGTTGTAGGTTATGTGGAATGATGAGCAGCTATTTCAGGAACTGTATGGCTTTGCAAGATGTATTTTTAAAAAAAATCAGAAACCATACGTAGAAAGGTTGGTTAATATTATGACCCCCTCTGAAAATCAGACTCTAATAAGTATATTGTTAGAAGACCCCCACCTGCTGATTGACTTGGGATGTGGTGTGAAGCAAGCGTTCCTAATTTCAGAAGGAATGTATTTCACTGCTTTCTCCTTCTGTATCTCTGATATTTTATGTTTGTTTTTAAGGACAAAATAGTCTCCTTTACAGCTCGTTGTGGCACTGAACTGACAAAAGAAAACCTTTGTTTTATCTTTGTTATAACACCTGCTTTAGGCAATCTGCTCTTTCGCGCTCTCTCTAAATGAATTTTGTCACAGCCTTTCATATTCTCTTGTGGTGATGAGCTAATGAAAGTAGATAGTACAATTTGTGCTGACCAGGTAGCAACTGCCAGCTTGCAGCTGAGGATAGTTTAAAGAAATAAATAAAATACAGCATTATATCACTGATTTATCCATTACATGACATTAATAGTGAGAAACCTTGGTGTGTTTATCTGTTTGTATTGGTGTGCATTTATCGAATTGTTTATGACAAGACTAATTGGGGTAATTGTAGACACTGAAATTACCTGTCAGCTATATGTAACCACACTCCCTTTCTTTCTGACAAATGATGACAACTGAGGGACCCCGTAGCATTACTCATGATGGCTTTTCGAGTGGTAATAAGGACAATAGGGGCCCTGGCTAATTTGACATGGACAGCCTTCACAACAAGAAGCCAGCTAAATGACTTGTCAGTAGGGGAAAGAAGTCAGAAAAGTAATGGAGTCCCCCATGGCGCTCTGACAGGGAGATGAGGCAATTTCAACGGAAAGTGAAAAGGCTTCAGTTTGTCAAGTATTTAGAACAATCAGAGAACAGCTAGAGGCTGGAACCTGACAATAAATTTGTGAACCATGGTAGCAGTTTCATATAGGTCAGTTATTTCATAATGGCTGTGAAGCTTTCAGAGGTTTCTGCTTTCGTAGCATACTTCACATCAGCCAACTGGTGCTTTGTCACCTTAAATTTGTGCTTCACTTTACACAGTAGGAATAATGGTTAAGGTTACAGAGGAACGGCAGTGTAAGACAGCATGATTTGCAGACATCAATCTGTTGAAAAATAAACAAAAATTTAGATAGTAATAGTGTGATTGCATCCATTACAAGCTAGCTGTGTTAACGTGTTCTTTATGATTTTGGCCTGCACCCTTTTTATGGGTAAGTGAAGTACTTTATTTCTCATGGACAAAACTAATAAAACATAACCCCCTCTTCCTATCCTTTCACCTACTGAACACAGTGAAAATTTCCTAAGGTTCATTTCCTGCTGCTTGCTCTTGAAATGTATTCCAGTTCTACAGTTATGACATCTATTGAGACACTCTAACAGTTGACACAAAAGCAGAAATTGTGATTTTTTGAGTGCTCAGCAGAAGATGATGTTCTTAAGGATTAATAAAAAAAAAAAAAAAAATCAAGAATTAAATACCAGCTCTGTGTCCCACTGATAATAGGTCTTTTTATCTGTGGCTTCAGGAGTCTGTTAGTTCTTTTTCTATCAGGTCCTTACCTGTTTATTTGCATTGAGATAAAAAGCCAACCTATGATTAAAGCATAAATTCAGTACAGCACTCTGCCTTCTGAATTCCTGACACAGACTTTTGAATCCCTTACAAGTGTTTATGGATTGAGCACAGATTTAGTTAGAAGTATCAACTTGTCCTTTTTGGCGGAGATTGTTTTGTTAAAATGTAGGATTGAATATATTCATTTTAATGTTTTACTTATGGTCTGATTCCTTCATTTTACCAACTGTCCTGTTTCTTGCACATTTTAAAGCCAGTGCAGCAACTGTTTGTGTGAGAACTGTGTGGATTCTAACTTTTTTTTTTTTTTTTATAAGTGCTTCAAGATACTTCACTGCATGACCAACACATTTCTTGACCTGGTCTTAGTAGATTCACATACATAAACATTTTCTCCTCTCTTCTCAGTCATTTAAATGCATAACATAGAGGTCTTAGAATAGAAAATTTCTTGTGCCATATTTAAAAAGTAAGGCTGCTTTGTTGACATGAATCTTGCTCCCCCACACCACCCCCATCAATCACCCTTTCCTCATTTTTTCCAGAGTTATGCTCTTGCTCTGTGAGTCTCATTACTCAGATTTGAAGGAATCTTAATTTAGGCAATCCAAGAATTTCACCCTTGATTCCCAATACCTGAACAATTCAAAACTATATTGTATTTCTTCTGTTGTAGTGATTTTGTCAAGAACATCTCTTGGTAAATTGAAGGAGCTTGTTATTCTTCAAGACACACCATTTAGTCAGAGGTTATAAATGGAGTTTTCCCTCTCCACAACAACAAAAAAACTATGAGGTGATCATTTAAACATGGTATGTTCACACCTGAATCTCCTTTATTATGGTTGCCTGTCCTGCACATGTTCATCTCAGTTTCCCAAATATTCTACCAGTTATTTTCTAAGATGCTTCTCCAGCAGAAGTAAAGAAATTATCAACATATGGTAAAGTGGCACCAGGTCTCTTCTCCTCTGAATAATGCAAAATCTTCCTTTTTTTTTTTGTCTGAAAAAGCTTTTGAGGTGTTCACATTGAAGTCTCTTCAGAGCACTATGAGATTAGGGTTGTTTGAACAATGAGATGAAGAATTGCTTCAACATGCTGTCTCTTGGCCTATTTCATCCTTCATTACTGGTGGTATCACAAGGGTGTGAATGGGGCAGAATCTGCTCCATCAGGCTCTTTGGTGCAGCTGTCACTGTGGATTGCTTCAATGTCATTCATGCATATAATTGTTTCATTGCTAGTAACTGCCTTTAATACTTCCACTGACCTTATTAGCTCATCTTATCTCATCAGCTTTCCAAGAAATCTTGGGGTGAGGGTTGTTTTTTATCACCTCCTTTTCCTCTCTCCCTACCTCCATATGCCCTAATGTGCTTGGTACTTAAATGTTGTTATCCAGACCTTGATCAAAACAAGAAGCTGATATAGTCTATTTTCACTCTGTGCTGTCTGTGGTCCAGCTGTACGACTCCTGCTAAAGTTAACAGTGGCATCCAAATGGTTGAAATTCCAACTATGATTATTCCTTTCCTTTCTTGACATATTTAAGTTAAGCAAATATGTAGTTAAGTACTATATGCAAAATTATGTATAAAATAGCAAATGAAAAATAATAGATATGTATTAAATGTGTAACAAAATACAGACAAATTCAAACCTGGCAGCAGAATGATAGGTATGGCCCACACTCATTGCAATTCATTTTATCTTAAAGCTCACTATTTTGTTTGGAAGATTTTTTTTTAATTTGTTCAACAGTATCCTTTTCCATTTTTTGTCTTACTGTTCAAGAAACAAAGTTTAAAAAAAATTAACACAATAAAGGAAGACAGAGAAGCAAAATAAACTGTTCAGTGTTTAGGAAAATGGCTTTCTTTGAAGAAAATATGTCTTTAAAGTATCTTAGTTTATAAGTATCTTTAAATAGGCAGTATCTTCATAAGTATCTTTAAATATCTTCAATGGCACCATAAGTTTGGGAAGTTGTTTCACAGTGTATTAGAAATACCTCAGTCTTCTAATGATGCTGGTTGGAAATTGTCCCTCATAACTTTTACATCTTTATTTCAGTAAGAAATTTCATTACTAAGCTTGATTTAGGAGGTAGTTTTGGTCTTTTTATCACATTTAGTACAGGTCTTCGAATAAGAGGATTTTTTTTTTTCCTAAGGCAAATGCCTATTTTATTTATTGCAGGAGATATTAGAGCTTTGGAGGACTGACAGAAGTTGTGCCTTGTGGCAAGAAGTATCTATTTTGGGAGGAATGAGGACAGTGTAGTTCTGCTGGAGGAAATAGAAGAATATTCCCTTATATAGTGGATTAATTTCACTAAATATTTATTTTAAAAATAGGCTTAAAAAACAAAGACATTCTTTATAAACTTATCAAGACTAAACTGATTTTTTTTGTAGCAATTTGAATTCAATAATTTTACTCTTCAAGAAAAGTGAATCTATTCACATTTACAGAAGGGAAAAAGCTGAGTAAACTCTGAAAAGTATTAAATAGATATATCAAAGTTCTGCATCTAATCTTACTGAAGTAATGGAGGCTATTTTCCATTACCAGACCTTTGAATACTTGCCAAGTTTTGGTACTGCTCTATGTACTTAGGACTTTTTCATAAATATTGTCATTATATAATATTGCATAGGTCTACTGTTAGTATATTCCAAAATGTGACATGAAATCAGTGCAGAAAATGCTTAAATGGAATTTTACGTTTTTATTATTATTATTATTTATAGGTATGCAGGAATTAGTACAAGTTTGATTTTTGAATTCCTCTCACTCTGACTGAAACCAATACAGCCAATGACAGCCTCAGTTCCTGCATTGAGTATCCCTGGAATAGAAATGCAGAACAGAATCATTTACACCAAAACCACGAGCAGGTCTTTATGTATCAATTATATTTCTGTTTCAGCAGGTACTGCCCGCATGGGTTTAGGTGATATGTACATCATAATTCTGGGTTTACCTAAATATTCTGCAAATATAAAATCCTTTGCAAGAATACTACATCAATTACTTAGAATTAATGAAATTACAGTGAATAATAACAGATTATAGTTATGATGGATACTAAATCTGTGGATTTTTTGTTTGGTTGGTTGTTTTTTTGTTTGGTTGTTTTTTGTGTTTTTTGTTTTTTTGTTGTTTTAAGTTCACAACCATTAAGAAAATGTTCTGCTCTTTCCTATTTCTTTATTAAATCATAGAAGGAAATGTTTTTACAGAAGTACAGTACCATGTTTAATTCTTAAATGCAGAGCTCCCTTGTATGAAGAAAGATGTTTAAAACCCTTTATACAGTGTAATGCTAACTGCTCATTCTAAATTCCTGCAATGTATTTACTTTATTTACTTTATTGCAAGGAAGTGGTCATTGCCTGTGTCATTAGCAGGTATAAACAGGAGATGAAAAATCTGGGATATTATGTAGGTTGAAATGTAAGTAGCTTTACACAGAGAAGTAAATATATTTAGATATGATGAAGTTACATATATCTAAAGCTTTGTATATTTTCACTAACAATTTTAATTGCAAAATAAATTCAAATGACATGAGCTGCATTTGCCCAATATGTAGTCTTAATATCTTTTCAACTATCTATTCCAATAAGTGTAATAACTTTCATTTGCTTTCTCAACATGTTTTTTCCTTCTCAGAAAACTAAGGAAATAGGTCATCCATGAAGTTAATAGACACTGACACTGTAAAATCAGAAGAAGCGTCTTCTAGATACAAGGAAAAAACAACAGCAAAAGTCAGTTTTTCTGTTTGGACATCCAGTAGGTGATGGAGATCAAGTTAGCATCTTTCATGCTCATGCTTGAGTAATAAAAAGAGGATTTTTATTTTGTGGAAGGAGATGGCTTAACTTTTCTATTTCCTCTTTTTTACTTTCTTTAACCTAGCATTGTCATCATCTTTGGTTAATCTAAGTTGAACAGTTTTTTACTACTCAAGTTTCTGTGTCAGTAAGGTAAGTCTAAGAACTGGAGGTGAAAGGGATAAGCATAGGTATGTCAAAAGCACCTAGCTAGTTACTTTATAGCTAATTGAGATGGAAGTGTATGTATGTAAAAGCATTTATTGTTAGACATAATTATAAAACAGTGATTTTTTTCATACAATTCTCGCCCTTAGTATATGAAAATTTGCATGTGTATTGTAAGCATGCAGATTTACTAATAAATGTAAAATCTCTGCACTGACCTGAGGTGCTAGTAGTAATTAGCAACTGGATTGCTATCACTCAATCAATTTTACTGTACACCTGCTCATCCAAAACAACAAAAAAAGATAGATGTCTTTTGATTTTTACCGAGTCCACATTCATATGCAAAGCCTAGAGTCACATATAAGTTAAGTATCAGTAAAAGATGGCCTGAAATAAATTAATCTGGTTAAATGATAGCATATGTAAAGTGTCTATTCTAGTTCATGGGTGCAGGCCTAAGCTGTCATTCCAGCAGCTGGCAAAGCTTGGAATAATTGGAAATAATCAGTACACAACATGCTAGTAATAATCAATTGCATTAGGAATTCTATTGATGACCAAAATGCCATTTGCTATTTTTATTGCATTTTATTGTATTTAGATTGTAATTTAACAGCCTTCTAATTAGTTTTAACTTGGCTCAATTTAAAGTAGTAAAACCTACTTATCTAATAAGTGGCACATGTCATAAAGAAACATACAACGTCCTTATTTCCGCTAGGTCACTCATCCATTAAATAATTAACTGAATTTTAGTTTTCCCCACTTTTTTCAAGAAAAACAATACAATTGAATTTGTCCTTTTCCCCTTCCCCAAACAAAACATAGAAACAACCTTCCCCCGCCCCAGCTGCATTCTTAACTGTTAAAATATCCTAAAGCACTCGATCACGTTGCATTTTAATTTCCAAGCCATGTGTTGCATTAGCGAAGTACACATGTTACTGATTTGAGCTGAAAGTTCTCAGTCTGTTTAGCAGAACACCAGACTGGCACGAACAAGGTCCTTGCTAGGTCAAAGGCCTGGAGTTGACATCTTTCTTAAATCTTACTTTTGTGAAAACTAGAAGCACAGGTCAGGGCACCTAGCTGATGGCATTGCCTCTTACAACCATTGATTAGATTAGCTCAGCATTTATCCACTACACAGAGACTAACACTTAACCTTTTAACTCAAGAGTCTTGATGTATCCTTACTTTTTAATGAGGATGTTATTGTCCCAAAGTGTTAGCTCCATACCCTTAAAGCTTTTGTGCACAGTTTTTTTCTCATTTTTAGCTGCCTAACAGGATTTAAATACTTCATAATACCACAAGACATGGTGTTTCTAATTGTGGTTTGTTTTGAGGGCACAGATTGTGTAATTTGCTGTAAAACAACTGAAATATTATCATATCTGTTCAGTTCTAAGATTTTGCTTGTATCTGTTCCATTAATCTAGATTTCAAGACAGGAGATGGAGTTTGCAGCTGGCTTGAATGTTAGCTGTTTGTTTATCCAAAATTATTAATTGAGAAATATTTAAATTTGGGTTTTCCTTGGAAAAGATGTAGTTTCCTAATACTTTGGAATTACCTAATTATCTGTTACTCGTTCTGAATATAGACCCTAATTACCCAAGGCTTGAAAACTGATTCACATCTCTACAACGAGCAAAATTGCATATGATCCAATATCTGCCAGACTGGATTCAAGTTTTCCTTCTCTTGGAATCTGGGGCATAAAAGTGATAGATTTTGTCAGTTACAAGTGTGAGAATTACAAAAAGAGTGCAAAAAGTACTGTCATGAGAGAGAGAAAATAATTCTGAACTCGCAGATTGATTGCAAGAGTTGCAGGTCATGCTATAGAAAACAGTAGGCAGGAAAGAAAATACAAGAACCATGGCAAATGCAGGATTGTACAACTTCTACGCAGGTAACACAGAGTTCCCGATGATACAGTGAGGTGAGAGGCGGGTACCTGGGGGCTGTAGTCCATGCAGGTCTGAATCAGGTTCCTCTGAGTCCTAATAGAAGCTGAGACAAATCACAGCAGTGACAAGCCATGACCTAGCAGTAGAGTATCCACAACCAAAATAAAAAATAAAATAAACCACCTGAAATATTGTTGTATGGCTAAGTAATGGGAAGTATAAGAAGTAGTTACTATAGTGGCAACAAGAAAGGTTAGAAGCCATATCAAAAAGCTTCTATACTGCTTTTAGTTGGGAGTATTTCTGTTAGGCAGTAGTAGTAACTACTTTCTACCTGCTCTGGCTTAGCTTTGTAACTCCTGGCAGCTAGTTACTTTACCATGAGCAGCTGCGGACATAGCACCTAATTACTGCCCTTTGACTCTACGTGTGCTGCTTTTTATTGAAAAGGCCTATGTTAAGTACAGATTTCTTTAGGACCCCAGCGTCAAGAGCTCTGTCTAGGTTACAAATCAGGGAGGAGGCACAACAGCAACAGCTCAAGAATAAAAGGTTCTGCATTTCTATTTCAAAATCCCAGTTTGTAAACAAGACAGAAAACACTAATGTTTCTTGGAAAAAAAAAAGGGGTGAGAAGAGGGGGCCTTCCTGTTTATGTCTTTCAAATTTCATAAAACCAGATTTTGAGAAGTAATAGTATTTTCAGATTATTTTTCACTGTCCTTTAGCCTGAGCACTTGCGCTCCATGCCCTAACTCCAGCCTGGGTGTTCTGTGGCAGACTCCCATCCATCTCTGTGTAAACAGAAGTGTTGTTGTTCTGGTCCTCCAGTTAGAAACAAGCTTGGTCCTAAATTCCAGCATCTGGGGATGGAAGGAGTAGCCTGACAGCAGTAACCAAACAGATCAAGACACAACTTAATACTAAACATAAAAGTTTCATTAATCTGGAAGAGAAACAGCAGCAGAGGGATTTGCATTTTTTATTACTTAGTCTCATGTTATCTAGTCGTACGTTAACAATTTATTTTCCTGCTTAACTTAACCCTTTGATTAGCCAGATGACTTCAAAAGTAGGCTCTATTTTGAATCTGTTGTGATACTAAAAGCAAACTTTGTTTCCTAAAATTTAACTGTATGCCCTTCAGAAAATGTTGGACTTCACACTTACTTCAGTCTCACTGCAGACTACAAAGTCAATTTGAATACCATTTAGTACATTTGAAAGCAGTTATTCTATTGTTAGTAAAAAGTAAAGTTATATAGTTATTATTATCGTTATAGTTATATTATTATATAATTATAGTTATTATATATATAGTTATATATAGTTAGTAAAAAGTAAAACAACACGTTTAGTTTTAGTCAAATTATAGTTAGTGGAAATTAACGTACAGCTCTCTAAATTGAATTCGTTTGAAACAGCTTGGATCTTAGACATTATTCTTGATGTTCTAGGAAAAACAAGCCTCAATATGATGAAAGCTGGGTTTAAAAACCATGGATGTATTCTGTAGCTAAAATAAAATGGTGGAGCTTCATTGCTGTCACCAAACCTATCTAGTTTAGGTTCAAAACACGAAGTGTAATGATAATAAAAATGTCACAGTAGTCTTTGGCTTCTCTAAGACATTGTTTCATCACATAGTAAAAAAAAACAAGACAAATTAACTTTTTATTGTTCTCCACTGTTTAAGAGAGGAAAAAAAGTTTACTTGAATATATTAATATATTCAAGTATTTTTTAATTTGTTTCTCAGCACTTCCTCTTAATATCAGCTTACATTTTTAAATGTATAAAAATTTTTAGTATCAGCTAATATTTTAAATGCTAAAAATATGTAAAAATATTTTTAAATATTTTTGAATGTAAGATGACATTATGATATCTGACCAAAAAAATATTTTAGATTTCTTTGGTTAGATATCATAATATCTATCATACTACAATCAAGCTTCAATCATATCAAGTTTCCTGTTCACAGGGGAAAAAAATGTAATGGTAAATAAACTATTTTAACACTCTGTATTACATCTACATTATTTTTAAGGTTGCTTTCATTTTGTGGGAACGCCTCTTTCTTTTGTTAACAGTGAGCAGGACAGTGGGCACATGCCTAAATCCAAGTGAAGACAGATTCTACAGCATGCATGTACTAAAAGCCATATCAAATCTTGAGGAATTGTAGTTTTGGAATATTTCAGTGGGTAATTGTAGAATTTTCAGAAATAATGAAGTTGTGGAATATCTCAACTCTCTTGCCAGATCAGGTGAATGTGTCTACCAGGGCTCAAGACAGACTTGCCCTAGGGTGAATTTTTACTTACTTTTGTTTAAATGTATATGATTTAGAGATACTGAACAGTCTTATATTTTGCTCTTTAAAGCAACTAAATTATTATTCTCCAAATTAAGCAAGTTGCTTGGTCATTTTCAGCAGAGAAGAAAAAGCACAGTCTGTAATACATCATGTACATTTGTTTTCTCTAGGTACATCAGAGAGTTAAACATCTAGCAGAAAGCTATTTAAGTTTAAGGATAGTAATAGCATGCAAAAGATGTTTCTAGCCATTGAAAAAAACCAGACTAACAAATCAGGAGTTTTGGTCAGGACAGCAATGAAGTTCAAACTAGTTTTCCAAACTGACAAGTAAAAAACTAACAATTTTGTAGTGAACTTCAGTCTGTGTATGAAAACTTCTTTGTTTTTGTTTTTTTCCAAGCTATACATTTATTATAAAAATATCCGCTTTAACAGTGCTTTCTTTATTTCTTTCTTCTTAAAGTCAGTCATTCAGAAAATATGCAACTTTCTCAGAGCAATGTCTTGCTAAATTTAGTCTGTCCTGCAATAAAAGTTGTACCACAATATTCATGTTGATTTTGTACATATGGAATCAACTACACTGAAAATAAGTTATGCAATCTTTTTGGTTTACAAAACAAATAGAAATAAATACACTAAGACAAATATTTTAAATTTCTTTCATGCATTGTTTTGAGTTCAGATGAAATTTATTCTAAAAGGAAAGCATTTGCCATCATGGAATTCAGGTAAATCCCATGAAAGTATAATTAAAAACAGTCACATTTCGCCATAAGAAGGGCAGATTATTCCTGTTTATCCTATAATTTACCTTAACCAATTTAATAAGTGTGTACTTGTTTGGTTTTTTTTTGTTGTTGGTGGTTTTGGGTTTTGTTTTTGTTTTTCAAATAAATATTATTTCCTTTAACTATTTTCCTTTAATTTAGTCAGAAGACTAAATGTATAATTTAGGAACCAAGAGTGGCGCACAGAGATGGTTGTAAAGTTACTTATCTCTCACTATATTTGCCTTATCAGGAAGTGAAAAAAATTGACCAAGATAAATTTAAAATAAGGAATCCCATCATGAGCATGCCCTCTCTCTCTCTCTCTCCCCTGTATATATGCATATATGTATGTGTATGTGCACATATCTGTGACTGTGCTGTATTTTTATGTTACTACAACAATAGTATAAATCATTAGGTTGGCTCTATCTCTGAGCTTATTGCCCAGGAATCTTTTCACGTAAAATTTATAAACAACTTTAAGTTAAAAGACAGGACAGTGAAGTTCGAAATAAATACTGGGTTAAAATTGGCTGGCTGAAAATGTTTCATGTGTGGCTGATGATATGAAGCTTACATCAGTTTTGTGGGGTTCTTGCTTTTTTGTTGTTATTGTTGTTTTCCCATTTTCCACTTTTGGGGTTTGGGTTTTTCCAGTATATTTCTTATGTTTTTCCTATCCTTGCATTTCTGGAGGTCTAAAAGTCGATAGCCTTGTTTGTGGAAGACAAACTGCTAATAACGTTAATTTTTGGAGTCTTTTACCATTTCCTGTTGGCAGAGCAAACTTTCAGCCATTAAAGCAGAACTCTCAGTAGATACACGCATGCCTGAGTGTATTAACAAAGATAAACGAGTACTAAAAATCTGAAAAGCTTCATCAGACTGCAATGGAGATAAATTCATTAATGCCAAAACATTCATTTCGGTTATCAGATATAAAAATGACATATTTCTTTGATTTCTTATGGTATTCTTCTTTCCTATATTTAAAGATAATCATTGTCACTCCAGAAAATTTGTTTAGGAATTTTTTGTTGGCTGTTGGGAACGGTTTTGGACAGAGAACAAAGTTTTAGTAAGTTTCAACATTTCTGCTGTACAAGTCAAAGTGAAATGTCTGCTTTGGTTCAGTTTAGAATATATCAATTATTTGGGTGAACTTGAAATGTTTTCTTTCATGCAATTTTTAAGAAAGCAACAAGTGCAGTTCTGCATGGCACTGTATTTAATGTGAACTTTTGGGGCTCTGGAGCTCTTTTTTGACAGTACTTAATTAGAGTTGAGGAAGTCTAAACACATTCTTACATGTTAAAAGAAAGGAGGGGGCGATTTAACGCTGAAATATTTTTCAGCAAACTAAAATGAAAAATTTGAAAGTGTTTCAGTTTCATTTAAAAAATTACTAAACTTTAATGTTGAATCAAAATAGTTCCTTTGTCGTGGAAACTTCAGCTTTAAAACTTCAATTTCAATCTGATGTCGAATTGAATGTTGAAGGTTGAGTTTCCAGATGATGCTAAGGTAAAAGGTGGTGCAGCTAAAGCCCTTTCCAACTCCTGTCCATCAGCAATACGCACAATCTGGTGCCTGGAGTTGAGAATAACAACACAAAGAATAATTTAATGGGAACATGCTCAATTCCAAGAGCATTCCAGTTAAAGCAGGGTTTTCTTAGAAGTATTGTTTACTAGAGATCCACCTGAGATCACCAAATCACTGATAACAGTAACTACAAAGAGATATCTAATTTCCATCCCTGACTTCTTAATAAGACCAATAATCCTTAGATGTGATTAGCAATTTCTAATTGCTTTTTTTTGTTTTGTTTTGTTCTGGAAGATGCTTGCTCCTTGCATTTATTGAATTTTTGGGAGTGCAGTACGAAGAAGCATTCATTACCTACTGTTAAATCCGGAACTGACAAGACATGCATTGCAAATATAATTCATGATCGACTGTTATTTAGCAATTCTATATCATTTTGTTTGCATCTCATCCTGTTTCTTGTATTGATGTCAAATTGTGATATAAAAGACAAATGGAGTTGCTGATCAATGACTAAATACATGCTGATATAATCAAAATGGCATAAGAATAGAGGATCCATTAAGTACAGATCATAATGTATGCTAGAAATTAAAATCCACAACTGTGAGATGCTTTAGTGTCAGGAGAGATTCCAGTGCATCTGTTTACCTTCCATTCATGTGAGGGAATCGTGAATAAGATAGAATGCTTAAAAGTTGGGGAAAAATGGGAAGTATTAGACGATGTTTCTAGAAAAGAGTAATGTTATGTTCATTAATATATATTCTACATTTTGAACTATTGCAAAAATTTCCTCTTTATCATGCTAACCGCTTTGCCTTTCATATTTCATCCTGTGAAGTATCAGTTGACTCTCATGCCTTTAATGGGCAAAACATTATTTATGAGATGATAGATACATTTTCTTCATTTGTATTTGGAAGGTTCCTATCATACAGTCCAATGAATGACTGACTGGTCAATATTTCTTTATTTATATTTTACTGAAGTAATCAAGTCTGTCCCCCCATGTTTTGAAAAAGTACCATGTATATAAACAATTTATTGTAGTGTCTGTGTGTGTTTGTGCATGTTCTTAAGTACTATGTTTAAAGATGCCTTTTTTATTAAAACGATAAAGACATGGAATTATGAATTATTGGTTTATCCTTAATACAGCCAGTAAATTATGATATCTAGGCACAAAGTGGTAAGTAAAGATTTTTAGTCTGATCTCTGAATTTCCTTGTAGCTGTGTTTTTTTCAGACTTCTAACAGTACACTAAGGTAATGGGCTAAGGGACTGTGGTTTAATATGGACTAATGCACATGGCAGGGCTTTTACATTAGTGTTATTTCTTTTGATGCATTATAGTGAAATTGTATTTTAAAGCCAGGCAAACTATTGATGCTTTTATTGAATAAAATAATTTATTATAGAAATATTTTAGTTTGTTGACATTTCATCATCATATAACAGTAAACACAATACACATTTCCCATAAGACTATTCTTGAGAGCCAAATATTTACCCTTTGCTTATTCGAAAGGTAGCATTGTAATAACTACTCTTCAAGTAAGTTTTAAAAAAATGTTTAAAGATGACCTTTTTAGCATATAGTAATAAGTGAGAATTATCTCAAAATAGTCAAGTTTGCTTAATAGTTCCAATTAATATTTTTAAAATTGACATTCAATTTTATCATTCATGGACAGTTTTTCTTTTTAGACATTGGACAAGCTAAACTGCCAGGCTTACCTTTCTGGCACTATCTTAAAATCATGTATTTTTAATTCACCTAGAATGGCCAAAATATGCAAACAGTTAAAAGTACCTATTCCACTTACCTGTGAGTTAGTCCAACACTTTAATTACTGAATGTTTTGATTCATCTGGAAGCATTACAATTTGCAAAAGGAAAACAGTTTTCAAAGTTATTGTAATGTTAAAAGTGAACTAAAATATTTATTGTAGATTAAAAGCTTTGTATGTAAATTCATTTATCTGATAAGACACTAAAATTGTTGAATTTGTTTCTCTTGGTTTCTGGAAACATTCTAAGGATAGATAATATTCCACTTAGCCCGATACATAAAGTAAGACAAGGTGATTGCTTGTTCCCTATATAACTTATTTTAGACCATTTGTATTTTTTTAAATGGCCCAAAATTTATGTGTCATCATTTAGCGTCTGTTTCTTTATTGACAGCCTTCGTTGCAAGTTTGTTAGTAAGTGCCAGTTAATACTGAATGAGAACTGTGGCTTAATCATCTACTTTTCACTTTTGGGATTTGTAAATGTTGTCTAGATATCTCATACCACACCTTGACTTCACATAAATTTTTAGATTTTTTTCTTCACAAAGATTAATTCCACTCTGATCACATAATCTCTATTTTTTTTCATCTCTCTTGTTTCTTGTATTATTTTTTGTTCAAATGTCCCCAAAATATGTTATATGAAAAGCACCCCTGTTAGAAGCAGTAGGTAGAAGTAGATGGAGGTGGTTCTTTCTTCAGAGTTTGAATTCTGAAGCTTTAGAGCTCATCCTTCCAATAAACATTTGTGTTGTGTAAATGAGTGGACAGGGAAGACTAAGGAGTTGAGTGTATGCTATTTGTTTTCTGGAATAGTTCCCCTCTTTTTTTACTCATCCAGTTGGTAGTTGACTGTAAAGAAAATCACCACTACATGTGTCTGTAATTCAATTTTAGACATGCTTAAGAATAAATTCACTAGCTATACAAACACAAACTTAAGAACTGTAATAAAGTGTTTAAAGTGTAATAAAACGTTTTGTTTTTTGTTGTTTTTTTTTTTTTTTTGCTGTCACATTTGATTCAATTGCTATTGCTTTGTTCAGTTTTACTGTTAAATAAAGCTCTATTTGTACGCCAAAGTGTTCATCCCTATTCAGCCATTTTTACCATGGGCAGGTTTGTTGTATGTGGCAGGTCTGGCATCATATTCAGTAAGCAGGCAGGCCACCTGTCACACTTACCTCTGGCAGGAGCTTGTTCTACAGGTAAAATTTATCCACTGAGAATTTGATGCCATCACTTACCTATAGATTTGCTTCATGCTTTGTGAATGGCTGTATCCATGTGGAGTACAGTTCTGCAGACAGGTCAGGGCAAGAGGTGTCCACATGGTCCCAGGAACCTTTCATGAGCTGTGTACAGCACCAGAACCGTAAGAGGAATCCAGAAATGGCTTTAAAAAAGCAGCAGTGTGTGTGAGTGGTATGGGTATTACTTACAGATAATAAAACACTGCTTCCTTGAACACTAGCACAGGGGACAGTGAAGTAGCTATTACTGAGATTTCTGAGCTTTGGTGGTTGTTTACATTTCTTTCTACGTATACTTTGTCACTTTGCTCTAGGTCTGAGGATTAGACGAGTAACCTAGGTAACACTGAAACAGAAGTGCTTGAGTTTGGTTACGTATGTGTTGTAAAAGCAAAAAGAGAAATTAAAAAAGTATTCATTTCTTCAATTTAAAAATTTTGTTTGTCTTTATGCATTTATCTAACAAGTCTAGAGAACCTTTGCAAGTTCAAGATGTTACCTTTGATAAAAATCAGTGCATTATTATTTATGAAGACTAAATTATTAAGCTATGTTTGTGGGCTGGGATTTCACAGCAACTAAATAAAGGTTCAGGTTCATACTGCTCATTTGAATAGGAGATTTCTTTTACTCCTATGTTTTTTAAAACTCCTATCCTCCTACATGTTGAAGGCATTTCTGGTATCCCGTTTTATAAATGAGTGTCATTTTATACAGGCATTCATCTTTGTTCCTCAGGTACGGAGAAAATATTTTGGTCTGTGTTTAATTTTATCAGCAGTGGTGATACCATTTATAGTTGCTTGGGAAAATACTTTGTTTATTACATTCATGTACTACATTTAGGAGTGTGTAAGATTTTCTCATGATCTAGGCCCCGGCTATCATAAACACCATGTCTTGTAATCCATTTATTAAACATACTGAGATTGGTTTTTAAAGCATTTGAAGCATTTAAGTCCCACTGCCCTACCTCGGAAGTTGTTCTAGACCCAGAGCATTGACCCCCTGGATGTGCTGGTAGAGAATAATTACACCACTTCTCTGCAAAGGCTGAATTCACGTTGCCTTTCCTGTGACCAACTGTTTGTTTCCCTGGACATTGCAGTAGCCATGCTCTGTATCTGGCAGTTATGGGTCATCTTTCTTTTCCCTGACTGCAGATTCCAGATGAGTGCTAAGCAAGTCTTTAAGCAGATGCAATGCTTCTAGAATTTTACTGAAAATATCTCTCCCAGCACTTCATAGGATTATTTTTCCATAGCTGCATCACTTTGCATTACTACTGATCAACTGTTACACAGATTGATTCCTTCTTCCTGCAGGAATGCAAAGGGAAATATCATTTCTTTATTGTGGTCTGTATATCTGTAGGTTTGAAAAGTACTGCAGCAGTATTTCTAGCATGTTACTGTTATAGTGCAGATCACGTACAAAGGTCAGAATTATTACAGAATTACTACTGGCAAAAAATGTAGCTAATGTGAACACTGGCTAAAAATGTTTGCTTTGGTTTCTGGATCTTTCCTATTTAAAACAACTAACGTCCTGTGATTGGTCACGGCTGCCAGACATATTGAGAGCAGCAAGTCAAACGTTTTCCTCTACTGTCACCACATCTGCTGTTTTATTAAGTTTTGTTTATTATGTATTTACACAGTAACAATCCAAATATGGTATCCGGTTTGGTTTGGTTTTCTAAAAAGTGAAATACGGTTTGTCTTCCTCTAATGTAAATATTATGTAATCTCACAACTCCTGCAGTGTGTAAGCCAAGGTACTGTGCAAATGCACAATTGTCCTTAAATGCCCTCAGAAAAAGTTTGCAAATCTATCAGGTATTATCCATCCTTATTTATAGGCAAGGACAGACTCTTGTGCAAAGTAAATTGAGGTAAAACCAATCGGCTTGTTTTATACGTTACCTATGTTACCTCACAGTACAGCACAAGAAAGTGTTACAATCCACTCAGTTATTTCATTTATTCCAGAAAGTCAAGTCACTTCAGTGTACGTATATATTAAAAGAAAAAAAATCACTCAGTACCACAAAGCTCTTTAAAGTCAGATTTCCATAAATTTGCACAGTACTAAACACTGGCAGCATTAAGTAAATGAGAGCAAATAAGTACATTAAAGTGGAAACATGACTTAAGCAAATAGAAGCTGTTTTGTACTGTCCTATACCATTTCTATCATTCCATTTGTGGTCTGACTTTTTAATTAAAGAATGGTTTCAAAGTGCCTATAGGTAATCAAGAAATTAAATATGATTTTTTTAATTCTTATTTTTGCTGGTTCAACTGGAATTATAGCTGTCTTCATCTCCTGAATTTACCATTATTCTGCAGTTGCCATAGTGAAATCAGGTAGGACAGGCAAAGCTCTACTCGCTCTTCTCTTTGAACTTCACTATAAATAATGCTTAATCTATTGGTATGGCTTTAGAAATAGCTTTTAAAAATGTTAATGTGGATTTAGCAGTTGTGGAGAGGGAGAGATATACACAGGTCTCTAAGTGGAAGTCCTATTTACCCTTGGCAAAAATATGGTACCTGTGTGAGGAGCCCAAATTTTCCTCAACCAGGGAAGGAAAGAAAGGCTTGAGGAAAAAAATGTGTATGTCTGTGTCCATTTATACATCATGCTGTCAGATGCTTCCTAGTGGTGCTTTTATGGGGGATGAAGGAGTAATAGGGGCAGCTGTTTGTTTTTTGGTTTGTTTGTTTGTTTTTTTTTTTGACTGAGTAGCTGTGTTTTGTAACTGTAATAGTACCATAATAGTAATATTACCACATCATTTCAAGTTAGCGTGCATCTAGTAGCCTAATGGAGAGAGCTTTGTCATTAGAGAAATTTCAGGTAGCACAGACTTGGTGCTGAGAAGCTCCAAATCCCACTGTAGATTCATCTGATTTTTCAGGAAGGCGATGTCAGGCTTGCCGAGTGTGTTGTATTGGCTTATAGGAATATGTAGTATCTACCTAAGGTGTTCTGGTCTGTTGTGCACAGGCCTACCTCTAAGTCAATTCACTTATTTAAAACTTTGTACAAAAGTTATCTCAAGTGTAGAAGTACCAATTTATAAAAAACATCGTGCCTCAAAGGCACACTGAGAGATTTTTCAGACCTCTAGTAGAAGTCAGGGTTTGGTATGGAGAGATCCTAGAAGTAGAAGGAAACGTGCAGTTGAAATTGCCTAAATGCTCACTGACTGTCTAATTTAATTAGATGATCCAGTTGTTCTCCCTGTATTTATTCTCCCTACTCATTTATTTTTCTATTTATTTATTTATTTATTTATAGGTTAAAACTACAGCTAGCTTAACCAGACGGAAACTCCCTCTTTTGCAAGACCACTATAAACTGAGGGGACAGACAGGAAAAATATCTTAAGTGTCTTTCATGGCCTATATTGGGCTTCCATTACTCAGTTCAAGGAAGAGGTGTCATTCCCATCTTCAGCATACACAGTGTGCTCAGGTTGGACCAGCTGGAAGCCTTATGTCAGCACCTCTCCCTAACGCTGCTTTGTGGCTGTTCATGACAAATGGATGTGTGTGAAAGACAGCTTTCTCAGGAGGGTACTGCAAGAAAACAGCAACTACGGAATTTAGGAACCATTTTTAACCTCTATCCTCCATTATGTTTTGAATGTTTTGGCATCACAATCACATGCACAGAGAGAACAGAAAATAAGCAGTTTAAGAAGTAAACATAGAACAAAAGAATTGCTCAAAATTTTGGCTGATAAAGGGGAGGGAAAGGCATCTAACCACAACAGATACTAATCATTTAATATACTTGCTCTGAGCTTTTCAGCAATGTAAGAACATAAAATTAAAAAAAAAAAAAAAAAAAAAAAAAAAGGTAACTGTGGTGTGCTGAAAATTAGCCACGGCTCAGAGTGAATGAGAACACTGGTTGATGTTCGGTTGTTCTTGATGTTTCAAGCTGCTTACTTGCAATCTTAGTTTACTTGGGAGGGAAAAACTGTATTTCATGATTTTTCTTCTTGTTGTTGCTTTTCTTTTCTATTAGTTTTGCTTTTGTCTTAAGAGGGGGAGCAGGAGGAGCAGGACTGAACAGGACTCAATCATTCATACTTTTTCTATTTATTTCATTTAAAGGGAATGCTAGTGCAACCTTTGATGCCCTTAAAAGACTGCCAACCAACAATTTTTCCCTTATAAAATACACTTCCTGTAAAGTAAAAAAGGGTAAGAAAAATAGTTACAGTGAAAAGATTATTGAAAACTAGAAGTTTTCAGTGCTTAATGGATTTTTTGCGTGCTTTATTAAAATGTTAAAAATATTTAACAGTGATGGTTACCAGACACCTAAACCAGCAATAAGCAAGACAAATCCTTGTATTATACATAAAGTTAATATTGCAACATTTTGCATGAGTTTTATTTATAACTTACCCACTGATGACATTAGACTCCATTTTCAATACTGTGGTTTTTATGGTGTCATCCAATTGAACAGCACAGGTGTGTACATTATCCTGACCTTTGGGGGGGGACATGGAGAGGGAATGTAGTCACTCTGAGTTTGTTTTGAACTTGTCTGAAAGGATTTTCCCATATTTAACACGATGACCTTGTGGCTATTGGGACAATAACATTCACACCATCTTTGGGAAGAGCTAACACACAAATGCCATATATGGAGTAAGTGACTTGACACAAGATCAATCTAGCAATTGCATGGCAAAGATAAATAAAACATGGGAATACAGAGTCCAACTTCTTTTCCACTATTTTCAATGCATTCTTATAATTATATGAGGGAAGGTGTTCACACTCATGTTCATACTCATTTTATCATGTTGCAGACTTCTGGCTCAATTCTCATCAGACATTGGTAGTAATATGTCACTGTTATCTTGACAAATCTGGTATTTCTTCTAAACCTGAACAAGTGATAGTATTTTCCTCTGAATCTTCCTTCTTCTATTCTCCCTTATAAGGCACTGTATGTCTGTATAGTTTTCCTGCAAGCAGTATTTCTTATTTTAATGGTGAGCCAAAAAGATTCAGTGTGTAGTAAGCAAAGTTAAAATTAACTTGTTTCTAGGGTTGGTATATACTAAGCAAGAATAAATAACTTGTAAATAAATCTAGATAGCATTGTGATTTTTTTTTCAGAAGGTGATAAGGTTTCACAGTAGAGCTGTGATTGGCTGATAGATACATAAAAAGTCTGTGTGTATGCATGTATATGTACGTATATATATTAAGTGAAAAAGAAGGCAAAAAGCTGCTCCTTTTGGAAAAGGTGGGAAATAATCCCCAGTTATGCACCAGTTTGAGTTAATAACAAATGTAATAATTCTACAAAAAGCCCAGATGGTGTCCTGAAGTCTCTGGATTTTTATTTTTATTTTTATTTTTTTTGAAAGAAAGACTGGATATTTTGCAGGTGACAAGTTGCTACAAAAGATTTACGTATCTCAGGATGCATGTTTTCCAAATAACTAAAAATTAAGTTATTTTTAAATGTGAAATGAGGCAGGGCCAACTTGGGTTGTACAGACACTGGTTTTAACGTATTAACTCAGAAGGGCCCAGGGCATTAGAACTGATACATTCATAACAAAGAGCGTCAATGCCAGGCACAACTAAAATTTGCTAGCAGATTCCAAAGGAGGCAAAGAGTATTTTTATTTTCCACATCGGCGGAGGTGTTTGCTTTCCTTCTGGCTGGAGTTGAGGTGCCACAACAACGGGTAGCAAATGTAGCATTTTCTTCTTCATCTGTTCCCTGCTTAATACAGATAGGTGACTTACACTTCCAGAGACAGTAAATTTAAGTACAGCATCACACATAAAATATTTCTGCCTGTCAATTACACACAATGATGTGTTTGGCAGTTAAACTGCTAAGCAGCATTGTGTGAAGATACTCAGTGTGATTTACTATCCAGTCTTGGACTAATTCTCTGATCTGGGAAGTTGGAAGCACAGATGAGTTGTCCTCCATTTGTTAATTCATCTGTTACATTGTTTGTTTTATTGTATATTTGTGTATAAGAATTCTGAGATAAAGAATTGTCTAATAATTCATTCAAAATGTTGAGGTATCTTTAATGCTGGTTCCAAGATTTATACTGAGCAAATGGTAAATACAGGTATACAGTGCATTTATTTATCAACATTTTTGCGATCAAAATTTGCTGAACAACTTTTCCAATTAGCGTGGTTCCATTTTACAGTACTTATTAAACAAAAATAAATTACTGTGAGAGCAGTCCTGCATCCCCTCTTAAATGCACTTTTGGCATATCCTATCGCTCTGGCAAGCACTGTCACCAGATAAACAGCTGCACAGAAAGAAAGGATTTCTGCAAACTAGGAGGCACTCACAGATTATTCAGATATCATCTTGCACTGGCCTTCGGATGGCCTGTTACTTCCAGCCCTAAAAATAAACAACTATTAATCACCTAATGGCAACATGAGTTGACCAGCACTTATGGCTGCCTGGACCTCAATCTAACTCTACTCAAAAGCTTTTCTCATGTTTTCTGTCACCCAGGATAAGAGGTAGTTTGCAGCCAAGCATTCCTTTGAGAGGACTGCTCTGAGTTTAACAAAACGTTTCAAATAACCTCAGTAACTCCTCTCAACCTAAAGCTTAAAAGATGTAGAGTCAAACAATAGCAGCCTCACATCAGCAGTCTCTGTAGAGGGAACTAATAGGGATAAGGTTTTCACAGAGAAACAGTAACAAGCAAGTACCTCAGAAAGCACCATTTCTTGCCTGGGTTTACTCAGAAAGTGATGCTTACAAAGACAATATATGGAACATCTTTTTCTTCACACCCTTTCAAAGGATAGCAATAATTTTGCAATGTTGAAACTGGTATATATAAGTAGCACCACTTAACTAGAAGTTAAGCATGTTGTAGCATAGCATGTTGTAGGATGGAAAGGTATTGCTGCTTGAGTAAAACAAGAGGGAACAGTTAGTTGGTATAGAATATCAGACTCTCACCATCAGAAGGGAATTTATCAAATTTCTGAAGAAAATGTAAAAAACTTTTTTCCTATTGTGCATTTCAGACTGAGATTTTGTTTTGGTTGAGATTCTTTTGCTTACTCCTTTGCCCATCATCCAGGGTGCCGTAAGCAATACAAGATCCTTATATTCCAGGGAAATTTGGACCTATCTATCTCCAAATTACCAGTAAGGTAGCTGGAATATTCTCTATTATCTCTAACTTCTTTTTAGATAGATACTGGAACTAACTTCTCAGACAGCTAAAATGCATTGTTTTCCAAAATGCACGCCCAAGTGATCTCCATTAATGCTAGAGACAACTGTGACCATAATTTCCATCAAACAGTCAAGCACTACAAGGATTAACAATTTCTTTCCAAAGCACTGATACGAATATCACGGTAATTTTCACTACAACAGCCTAATCCTGCAACACAGGCATAAGGAGTACCTTACAGTCTCTCTTTACATCACAAAACCTTACTGACTGGTGTGCATCTAACCCATTTCAAAGATGCTGAGACTAAAAAAGATGTTCTACCTTAAGTACACATAGCCACTTAGAGAGATGAGCATCTCAAAGACTAATAAACACAAAGTATTATGTTTCAAAGAAGTTAGGACATAAACCAACAAAAATTGAAAAATTCAGAGTTCAGTCAAGGCTTAATGAAGAGCTGCCTTAAGCTCTTCACTTAGAAAGCCTTGATCCCTGTAAATCAGTGTAACCTTAATGTTATTTAATCATAGCTTTTTAAAGTTAATTTCCATGAGAACTATATTTAAAAAAACCCTAAGTTGTCATTGAGGATTATAAAAATCCTTTATTTGCCTGGAGAACAGTACTCAGATCTGAATGAATAAGTGTAAGTGGATAATGTGTTTCGACAGGTTGTTTATTAAAAATGTATTATGTAGCTAAAAGTTATATTGTATTTATAATATTTTAATGACAGTGCCTTGCACAGTTTTTGGTGCATTCTATTAATACGCATTTAAAAGTTGTGCTATGCAAAATTCTAAAATATTTTAAATGGTCTCTTATCTCCGTATAAATATCACTCGATTTGTTTTATTTCTCCAAATGCCAAGAGCAATTAAATCATATTATAAGCCCGATGAAATGCTGCTCTTTGATTGATGCTTTAACAGCCTCACTGAAGAGAGAAAAAGACTCTAGTGTAAACCAGAGTAAGCTGGTATAAAAAAAAGCTCATTAAAATTTAATTGTATCCAAGAGAGGTGTGACTACAGAGACAGAGTCCTGATACTAGTTTCTGTCTACCTTTTTTCACCTGACAACTCCACCATTCCACATCAACTGAGTATCACATCAATACCTGGCATTCAAGGAAATGCTTACCTTTCTCAGCCCACAAAAAATTTCCATTTTTGAGTCAAAACCTACTTGGGAGTTGAGGTCTCACAGAATATTAACAGACTTAAAATTTTTTCTTGTCTTCAGTAAAAATAAGATTTCACCCAACCACTGTCGTAACATCAAATCTTAAAGCAGATTAGGTTTTACTTGCTTAATTTTACCTGAAGCAGCATAAACTGGATGCCTGGATCCCTGAGAAATAACACGCTGCTGACTTCTCTGTGTGGGACTTGATACATTGCTTGCTAGGGCCACGTACAAGTTCCCTATTATTTTTGAAAGTATGTGATGGGAACTTGCTAAACTTTTTCTTGAGATATGTTCACCAGCTAAATATGTTTTTGTACAGCTACTGCTACAGGTAGACAATATCAAGTAGCTTAAGGGAGTTTGGGAACAAAAATGTTGTTGCCTTCTGAGGTTACAAGTTAAGGACCAGATTTTTTAAGCAAAAAATATCTTTCAGTTATTTGATTTTACTAAGCATTGGAATTTTTTTCTTTGTTTTGACCGGATGTGGTGAAGTCAGAAGTAAGTATCTGTGTGATACCTTGAAGGCATGTTTTATTTAAGTCATAGTGTGCCACTGGTTCACAAACAAAAGTGAAATGTGGAGGATTTAAAAAGTGAAAGGAGTAATAAAAAAAGTTATCTTTAAATTGCATTCAGAGTTTTTAAGGATGCACTTCTTTTATGCACAAGTACCTTAAATTGATTTAAGCCTCTATATAAATGAACAATAGTAGAAATAGCTTGTTACAAATTAATCTGAACTAGGCTTGCTGTAGCTGTTAAAATGGAAAATTTCTTGCTAATCAAAGTCAGTTTCTGAGCAGTGGCTAGTAAACATTTGCCAAGATATATAATACTGTGTCATCAGCAGTAGTAAACTGGTCTAGACATAAGGAAGTTGGCTGACTGATGCCAATTGACCTTACTTGAAAATGTGGTCTGCAGTTGTTGCTTACCAGCCTCACTCTGCCAATAGCCAGTTCCCTCCACTGACATATATAAGACTTCTACAAGTACCCAAAATAAAGCTTGACCCCTTAAAAAGTAAGCGATATTGTAGATTTTTATGTTTATAACTATGGGGTTTATTAGTACTAGTAGTAAAACCACTTTACTCACAACTGTGATTCTCAAGAACTGTATTAAATTGATTTAGAATGTAATAATTTATTTCCAAATCATTGTAATTTCCATAGTGCAAGTTAGAATGCCCTAATCTGCTTGATATTTTAAAAATAAAATAAAGTAACAAAGTCAGATTTCCAGCTGGCACTGACAGTGATTTGACATTAACAAGTGAGAGACCAGAATACAGTCCTTCAAAGGTACATTCAGATGTGACCGTCATAATTAAAATCACCAGCCAGGTAGACTGCTATGCTTTCATTTAACAAGTACTTTGCTGAGTTTGTTAAAATATTTGCTTAGATGCATGTATATTAGAAATAATAATTCACATGCCAGCATTTCATTAAGAGAGTCTCTTGGAATTAGAATTATTTACATTGTTCTGAGATGCATATAACCCATTTATAACAAATAGAGTAAGAATAAATAAAGCGAACATTTATTTAAAAACAACTGCAAGATGTTTTACGTTTCTGCTCAGTATCGAGCAGTGTGTTGAAAATGCATTTTTCATAAAACCACATGCAAGGCTTTTTGATGGTGAAAAAATCAACTCCCAACAGCCACATGTCTAGGCAAAGCCTTAGAAGCTAGTAGACCCCACACAGACATTCCAGAAGAAAAGACATTACTAGAAAGTAGTTTCTCTTAAAGTGAAGTAGAATATGCGTGAGCCTACTAGGCCGCTTCAATAAATAAATAAAAGTCATTTTTTCTTTTCTAGTTTCAAAACTGGTTCAACTGGAGGGCAAGTTAAAGCCAGATTCACTTTTTACTTTTTTTTTTTTTTTTTACTTAGTTTACTTAGTTTTTTTTGTTTTGTTTTGTTTTTCTTATATGAAGATATGATTTATTATTTATTTATTTATTTATTTTAAGAACAACAACCGTTTGGCTCTTTGTGCTCCAAACACACTTAGGTGTGTTAGGAGCACATTCAGGTTAGCTGACTTTTACCTTCCTGGCTGTTCATCATCTCTCTGTGAAACTCCTTTCCAGGAACAAAGGACAGCATCCCAGGTTTATCGATGTACAAATCTATACTCCTTTAGCTATGGGTCTCTCAAAATCAGTGTAATTAAACCAGTACAAAAGATTCTCTGAACACTCCTGAATTAGTGCAAGGCTAACTTATTTAGAGTAACATGATCAGACGTAAGTTCTAGCTAAAGTACTGAGCATGTAACTATATTCAAGCTATATTTTACTATCTCCAGCATCTAACTTAAATCCTTCAGTTTATTCTTCGAGAGACGCTGTCTGCTGCCCTTAGACTAAGTTTAATCTTTTGTATCAAGCCTAAATTAGGCTGCAGTTCCTTGGTAGCCTAAACTAATCCATGAGCCTTTGTGATTTGTCTTTCTTCTTGCTATACCATGGGGTCATAAGTCTGTCTGTCTCCCTTTTGGCACTTCTGGCACTCTGATCCTGCAATGAAGTGCTGCTAGAGTGCCTTGGTTGCCTTGTACTCACGACTTCTCATGTCAAAACTAGACAATGACTGAAACAGGATTTTTGTAATGCTACCTACAATAATTGATTTTTAAGTAAAGTAATGCAACTAGTGTAGACAAGTGTTACTTGCTCTGTTTATTATATTCCAAAGGAAGACAGCATCTGTATTTATTGTTTGTTTCTATTTTTACTGCGCAAAACATAGAATTAAAACCTTAATTAACTTGATCTCACTTCAGCTAAAAGAAAAGGCCATGTAGTTCAAAAAGCAATAGTTTCCCTGGAATAGGTAGAACTACAGGTTTTTATAACCTGTGCCTCTAAGTTTTTCATGATAAGAACTAAAGACTTCGGAAAGGGAGGGGGGGGGGGGGAAGTTAAACACCTAGTTAGGGGGTTTACAATTTGTCTGAGCAAGAGCAAAATCCACAGCCAGTTACATACATTATAAGCTTGCTTTTTCATTTTAAACTTAAACCTCCTTCAAACAGCATGTCTTCCTCATGAAATGAGACAACCTGGCCTGTATCGCGTACAGTATCACTACAGCGTTAGAATCATTTGGTATGCTCAAAGGCTTTTTTCTCCTCGTTGCTACTAAATGAATCCCCTTTCCATAGCAAAACAAAGTAAGCATTCCGTCATTTTAGTTTATTCTCCTGTAAACCAAAGTCACCAGTTTTTTACATGTTAAGACTAATGCAGAAATATTATTTTCATCTTTACAGTTTTCAGCACTGAAATTTGTTCATCGTGATGGCATATAGGCACTTTGGAAGGAGTCAAATTGAAAAGGGTAGTTCTTACTTACAGGTTACACTTCCCTACCTCATCCTCTTACACAAAAAGGTTGAGTGTCTTTTCAAATTAAGGCAGCAGTAATTAACCAGTGGCATTGTTTGTGATTTGCCAACTCTGGGCGTTAATGAGAGAGAAATTAGCACTTAGCAGCAGGAGTTCCTGATCCTCAGTGGCAAATACTTAATGTGCCAACAAGTTAATTTCGGTCTTAAGTACTCCACTTAAGTGTTTTTAAACAAAAGTATGGCATGTTTTTTATGTGATCGTACATATGCTCCTTGTGATATAAAGGTATAATAGAAGGAACGATACAATACAGTGAAAAAGTGCTACAGGCAGCACAGGGCAAATACTAACACAGTGAAAAGCAGGACTGATCTATGCGTTCATGCTAAAGATGTAGTTGTTCCTGCAATTAGCAGCATGCAGTGTGCCTGAATATATAATTTATCATCAAATTTGGCATTTCTGAACTTTTTTTTAAGCAAACGATATTCCTAAAAGTCTGATTTTATGAGTAGTGATGATAAGACAGAAAGACATAACCTTTTTAAGGAGTCTTAAAATGTTAATTTTATTAGAGATTGTAAGTTCAAATATGTAACAAATAACCTAAGCACAGTGCTCCATGCATTTTATGGTGGCTAAGGGATTCAGGCTGCCTCATGGAGCAAAATGAGCCCCTTAAAACTAGGGCTGAGCAGCTGCTCATTAGCATCAAGTTTTTTACCAGGTAAACACACTACTGAGCAAGTACTCGTGTATGTTTCATTGATTCTGCCCTGCATGAAATAGTGCAATAGAAACATAAGGATCTGTAACGTGGAGATTACTGCTTTTAAAATAACATTGGTTAATACATAAGTACATCCCCCCTAGCTCCTTGTTGCTGTACTGTCCACATGAACCTCAAGAAGTGGGAATGGAGACAGGTCCTTAGAGGCAGTTGTTGGCCAGCCAGAGAAAACTTAGGAGCCATTTTTTAGTCTGTGCTTGCTTCCGTACTAAACATGTTGGAATATGCTAGTTAGTGCATCTGGATGTGTCACCATTTTAACCTTTCTACTTTCAAATGGTATCTTTCAGTTTCAAAAATCCCATTTGCCAAGGCGGCCTCAGCTATGCGGAGGGGTAATTTACTCAGCCACTAAATTGCAGCCTCTTCTAAGTTGGAGAGCAGTAGCCATAAACCAAAATGTTACAACACTATGCAGCAGTTTTGGGTAAAAGACTACCATATCTAATTGAAACGGCAGGAGGAAGCCACAGGGGTTTCTTCTTCCTTTGATGCCTGTTCTATTACATGAGCACATCAAATAGAGTTTTCCCTCCATTGTTGGAAAGAAACCACCCTAATGAAGCCAGTCTGGCACTGTCCACAGTTTTGAGTGCTTGCATTGTCTGTCGAGTAGACATTTAGGTTACTGTGCATCCCCCCAGTGCATTTTTATTATAATTAAACATTAACAAAAACTGGCTACCATATTGGTTGAGTACTCAGCACAGCTCTGCATATAAACCATTACATGACATTCTATTGAACTTTTTCTTGTACAGACGGTATCTAACAGCTCATCCTGCACTGTTGTTTTTGGCAAGTTCACTACAGCATATAATAAATCAAGGAAAGAAAAAGCTTTTTGGCCTAATGTTGTACAGACTGCTGTAATGCTAGACTACAGAAAGCAGTTCTGTTTTTAGACATCCTTTTACTAACCCAACATTCATAATTTATGATTTCACTGTAAAATTCCTGCAACACTACACCAAAAGTAATGCTGCCCTTTAATTAAGTGCTCTCAGTAGGAAAAACGTGAAACTGATGTGCAAAACATATCGCAGTACACAGTGATTGATAGTGATTACTTCTTTATGAACCCAGCCTGAAGGTCTGAACTTCCTGATGGGTAAAATAGTCCACAGGGCTACTTCCTGAGATTGCCTAGTGGGAAACAGTCAGAGCTAGTAATATCTGAGGAATTCCTCAGGCACATTTCAGAGACGTTACAGCAGAAACTTTCTGTTTCTTTACAAATTCTGCTTTACACTAATAATTACCTGAACAGCAATACATCATAGAAGTTATATTTCAAGGATTCATTGCTGATTGTTGTGGTACTGCAATTTCCATGAACTGGGACTTGCATCAACTTCTTTATTTCTAATGCCTACATGTCCAACTCTGAAAAAGCTGAGTGCATGGCGAGAGAAACTTCTGTATGTGTCAAAGTTACTAAATGTTATTTAAGACACTGGTCTGTTTTTACTGCTATGGGCAAGCTATTCAAAGAAAGAAAAAAAAAAGACTAATGTAGGTTGTTTGAGTCTCTAACTAGGATTTTTATTAATGGAATGTGGCATTAATGATATATATCAATTCCACGCTGATTAAAATTTGCAAATTAAATGGAAGTCAAATACGATCTCAAATTTGGTAGTGAAATTAACAGAAGATTTACTTGTGTTGGAATTGCAGAGGTGGGAAATTACACTCCACCTAGCACAACCACATAAATTCATTTTCCTTTTTGCTTGATAGATTTGGCCCTGGATTAGTGATCTACTGGTATGGATTTATTGAAGAGCTGGACTGCCATCGTGAACGTGGTATCCTGCTAAAAGACTGCTTTCCTACTGACATTGTGACTCTGCGACACAGCATGGCTCAACGCTGATGGTGGGAGGAAGAGGTAAATCCGGAAGCAATTTTACTTTCCTGCAGTGTAAACTAATAGCAGCATCTGCCCTGAACTTCAGCTGAACTCCTGCTGCCCGTGCTTATGCTACTGCCTCTTTACACAAACATATCAAGAGTTTCTGTTTTGCTTCAGACCTCTCTTGTGATCAGCCAAAAAAGACAGACACAACCCACTCATTATCAGCATTTCTGTCTCTGTCAAACAGAGAGTTCCTAGATACTCATAATCTTTCTTCCTTCCGGATGGCTTCTTCAAGCATTCTAAACAAAGAAAACAGTGCAGAGGACGAAAGGTACAACTTTTAGATCTCATTCCTGTTTCAGAGTCACCTTTAAAAATAAGGGACTTCATGGTTTCACTCACAAGTTTATTCAGTGTTAGTGATCTGGCTGGAACACCTACACCAGGGTGGAAAACTGGTAAAGGCTGTTATTCAGGGGCTTAAAACAATACAGTGCATAGCTCATAAAGCCCAACTGTTGGGACAGGATCATGTAACTTCTGGCTCTTACAGTAAAAAGCCAGATTTTGAGGGAATAATTAGTGTGTGTTTCCTTGCTGTCTTATTGCTTTAAAAAAATGAATCCCAAGCTAACTATTAAAAAAATAACTAGAGCTAAGGGATTCTTAGGGAGTGGAAGTGAAAAGCAAGGATTCATTTTATGCATATGAGCCTGTGAACTCTGCGGTACATATTCATGTTTTTTTTATAAAAAGTTTAATGATGCCAAAATAACTTGTGTTTTGTCTTCCCTTTTCTCTCTCCCTGCCCAAGAATCCATACCTATGAGTTGTTCTCTTAAGTAATGAATCTGTCTTAACCCCTGCAGGTACTGTAACATGCAATTTTCTGGTATATTGAAGTCTAGAAGAACAATATGCAGGGGCTCTCCATGTGGGTTACTTTTGAAGAAGATTATCTCGCTGGTGTTCAAGAAGTGGAGTAGAAAAAAAAATAAAACAGTGCTTCTTATGGGACAGATAAAGTATGCAAGTGGGCTAAAGTTTCCCGAGTACTCATGTATTCTTGTAAGATAATTATTTTTCTCAACCACCATGACTGGAAGTACACTGAAGTGGCCGTTAGCCCCCCTTGAAATTTTGAGGGGTTCAATCTCATCTTCTTTCTATACTCAGCACCACTCAGGGAGCAATATTCGGACTCAGTTTTGCTCTCTGAGTTAGAGATCTCTTAATAAATAGTGTCAAGTCCAGCAGCTGTTTTCATTACTCCTTTCTTTGCGAACAGACATTCAAGAAAGGACAAAATATTTTCAAAAGTCAGCAAGAGTTTGTCTGTATGTTCGCCACGTCCAGATTTCAAGAGCAGTTCAGCAGAGGTACAGATTCCATTGTAGAATTAGAGGTATATTAACAGTACCCTTAAAGCACAAGTTAATGACCTCTTCCCTAAGGAAAAAGTCTTTAAAACATTACTGTGCATATTCATCATCTTTCAGTTGGTGATACTTTGTGCATCTGTATGATTTCAGAAATCACAAGCACACTTTCTGCAGTCTCACCTTCGGTTTAAAGAAAGGATTTTTTTTTTTTTCATATGAATGCGTAGTATTTTTATTTTGAATATTTAGTTCTCGCTTTAACACTTTCTAGTAAGCTTTAAACAGAAGTTTATCATTTTGACAAATATTTCATTATCAGGAAAAAAATATCTTTAGTCTTTCAAGTGCTCTTTTCCTTGCTGAGAGACAAGCTAGTTTAGCCCCTCTACAGTGAGCAATTGGCATGTTGAGATTATTTGCTTGGTTTTGAATGTGTTCTAGTGAAAAGATTTATTAAAAAAAAAAAATCAAACACCTGCAACTCATTTATGTTCAATTATTTAAGGTACTGTACTTAGCTTATTTTAACTGACCAGCTTTATGGATCTGCACATAAAGATGCACAGAAACAATCTGTGAAGTGTACCTGCTTGATGCTACACAGAAGCTGCAGTTAGGGTGTTGCTGCCCCTAGGACTTTTAACTGTAGATTAGGTTAGTGGCATGTGTAAAATCAAGAAGTAATGGTTGTCTAAGTGAAATAGGTTTTAAGGGCAAACTGAATTTGTTTTGGCTAGTGCATATGCTTTCTGTTGTATGAAATCATTTAAATCAGCTTTTACATGATGCACTAATGCTGTTTTTTCTTTTTGAATAAATTAAATTTATCTGCACAGATGTTGAAAATTCTGCTCAACCTCCATCAAAGCTTTGCTTTATTTGTTTTTACATTAAACAAATTTATGTGGGGATACACAGATAAATCAGGT
This sequence comes from Aythya marila, assembly GCF_965140915.1. Lineage (NCBI taxonomy): Eukaryota > Metazoa > Chordata > Aves > Anseriformes > Anatidae > Aythya > Aythya marila. The sequence continues at coordinate 40,338,559 of NC_139046.1, read as the reverse complement.
TAGGCTTGTATTTGTTTATTTATTCCTCTACCTAATGCTGTGACATAACAGGTTGGAAAGCAATACAGCTGTCTTTAATCAAAGTTTTGACCTCATCTTTATGTATATTGCCCCCTTTAAGAATCTTGGTATTAGAATGAAGTTGAAATAAGCCACAAAAATGTACATACTGTGCTAATTTAATTAAGTGTAATCAAGCAAGCTTTGCCACCACAAAAATTATGCTGTGTCAGTACTTTAAATGCTGAAAACAGAACATCATAAAAATTAAAACTACATTGTTATTCCAACTTGTATCTTGCCTCCTTTGTGTATTTTCTGTTTATCAGATGTAAACATTAACTTACGTATTAAAGAGGAGAGACTGTTTGCTTGTGTTTTTTTTGTTGTTTGTTTTGTTTTTTTAAGCAATGCTGTAGCCATTAAACCCTAACATTAAAGCCATATCCAGTTTTATGGAGTAATCTGTAGAGTGTGCTAATGAATTATGCCAAGCCAGAAAGCAGAAGTGTGCATAAAACTGAATGATGTTCTTACTGGCATATATAGACTTGCCAAGCATCTGCTCTTAGAAACACCATAATAAGGCCTGTTAGAAGCTTTAGAAATTGGTGCAATTGTGTTGAACATGGAAGTAAAACTTCGTTGTGTAAGAGTAACAACAATTGTTGCAGGGCACACTCTAGTGTACAACAGTCCAAACTAAGAAAACATTTTTAGCATTCCTGTATTCTGGGAGCTCATTATTAGCATGAATTGAACAATCTTTCTCTAAAGCCAGCTCAGAGCTGAACAAAACGTCTGATCTAAAGATGAAAAAAAAAAGGACCAAGTGTCTTCCTGTGCTTACCTCACTATTTTTTATAATTATAATAGTATAGATAGTTCATAAATACTTTTTATCCTATTTTGTTGTACTTGCTTATTCAAAAATCTCATTCTTTTCTGGTATTTGCTTTCAGATTTCTCCACCACCTTCTGGGTTCTCTTTACCATCCAAGCTACTAGAGAGGACTATTCACAGCCCTTTCCATTTGCCTTTACTTCCTGCCCTTTTGATTTTCCATCTTGTTGAACTATTTCTCATTTATTTACTCAGTATCATTTACCCTTGTTCCCCCTTTGAAAAAAATCTGTCCTATGTTTTCTACTGCCTACTTCTATTTCTGCTAGTGTATCTGAGGAGTGCTGTTTCCAGTTCCAAGTGTGTTAGGGCTGACCCACCATCTCAAGTAATTTTGCTTTTACTCTTAGGTGGTGGATTTTGATACTGCCCTCACATTTCCTTGTATATCCCCGTGGTGTAACACAGACACATGTGAATGTTCTGCATTCTCTTGGTCTGAAATTATCATTTTAGGTCATTTCCACAGGCTGGGAATGTTGACAGAGCAGCGCTCTAATGCAGCTTAATTGTTCCTATCTAGCACAGAGTTGTACAAAGGACAGTAGGTAGTGCCTCTGTACTAGGACATGCAGGGCCTATGTTAGGAATTTGACTGTTAAGACTGGCTTTCTGCAAGCACCTGCCAAGCTTTAGCAGTGCTTCTCTGAGAAGGTCTATGGAAGTCAAATGTTTGGCTTCCCTCCTGTGACAAAATTTCCTTAGCTCCAAAGGGAAAAGATGGCTAGCTCCCCATTTTTGAACCACAGTTCATCTGGCAAAAGCTCATACATCCTATAGGTTGTTCCTGTTTACATCTCTGCAAGGGTCAACAAAAAAAGTGCACAGAACTGAACTCTATTCTTCCTTTTACTCAAGCTGAAGTGGTCTCATTACTTACATAGCTTCTAAAGGATCTTCTCAGTTAGATGGTGAATAGTGAGTGAGGATCAGTTGTAAGAAACACGCTTTTGTTATTTGGGCAATGAGGTTATAACTATGTTAAGACCAATGCTGCTCAAGTATTAATTTACTGTTATGGAATAAAATAGCAGGCTGCCTACAAAACCCCAATTCTAAGTCACAAAGGGCTATTTGTTGTGGATTTGCAGGTTATTTGGAAATAACCATTTTATTACTTTGACAAAAGAAGAAACCTCAAGGGCTTGCTCTTTACAGTTGTGTGATAGGAACTTCGAGTGTGCCTGTTGAAAAATGAGCTAACTAACAATGGGAGCTTGGCAGCAACTTCACCATTTATAGAGAAACCGTCTATCTAGGACGATCTGTATAAAATAGACTTCGCTTAGGTTAGGGAAAGGTCACAAGTTACACAAAGTTTGGATAGTCTAAATGCGTTACTCAAAACTAACTCTCCTGTGTATAGTAAATATTATTTGAACCTGTATTATTAAGAACATGCCAGGATTCAAAAGATTAAATAAGGAAGATGTAATTATGAGCTAAATAATAAACAGAACAGTTTTAGTCCCCCTTGTGTTTTTCACTTTCCTGCTATTGTTTCGTATGTGGCTGTTATACAAAGAGCAGCTTAGGTCAGCTACTATAAATTACGTTTCTCGTACAATAGTAATCTACTAAAATCATTTCAAAGCTGGATCAAAGAGCTTCAAAAGACTTTGTGAAAACTCTTCCACATAATAAAGAGACTTCATTTTGACGTCCTATTTTTATAAAGATTTTTCTTGATTTAGATTCCATCTTACAGTACTCAGCTAGCTGTGCTAATATTATGTTATTGGAACACACAAGATCTACATAATTCATTTGCAGCCTAAAATAAATGCAAAATTGTAATATTGAATAACCTCTTGTTAAATGCATTACCTGGTTTTTCAGGGTACATTTTCTAAGCTGACTTACGTGAAGACTTATTATTAAAGAAAAAACAGGAAGATTTCATGTGAAATTTTATCTGACTTTCTTCCCTCTACAAACATAAAAATCATGTTTACAATGATAAGAATTTTTCACAATAGTGGCAGTAGTTCTGTTTAGCGGCTTTTAGCTGACATCATGTCCTCTAAGACATTAGTCTCCCCTGGACTTCCTCCCCTCACTCCTGGCTTTCACCTAACCTGAACAACTACATGTCATCTGCACAGATCCACAGATGTGGCATCGCGATGTCAAAACAAAATGAAATGTCAATGCAAGTGTATGGAGGCAAAGTAACAATATTGAAACCATGTCAGTGCACATCTACAGAGACCATGTTACTCTGTCACTGTGATTTTAGGAAGATCACTTTGAGATGTCAAAATGAAATGAAACTAAGTCAATTAGGTAATAACAATTGTGGTTCAGGGATTAATTGAGGGCCTAAGGTGAAGCCAGTGACCATTAACCCCAGCTAGTTATTAATTCTCAGAGAAATATCCTTGGCTAAGGTTATTCTCATTATGAGACGGAGTTTCTCCCCTATATTGTGTAAATACTTTTTGCTGTAGCCTCAACCAGCAATAGCACAAAGGGCACTGAGGCATGTTAGTGATAAGTTTTCCTAGAAAGTGAATCCACCTAATACCTGGCAGAAACTTTTTTTTTAAACATGAGTAATGACACAATGATTTAACTTGATGTCCAGTCTATGGACAGTCTGTCTATGAACAGACGGATTTACAGTAATGTTTACTTCTAAGAACTTTCCTAACAATAGGAACACAGAGAAGTATTAGTACAGAACAATACATTCATACAGCAACCACTGTTTGCATGGCATAAGCATTCATCAAAAAGCAGACGTGTAAAACAATCAAACAATTACAGAACTGTTCCAAACAATAATGTTATTAAATAATTATTTTTAGAAGTATTTTTAACATTTAACAAGTAGCAAGTCAAGATCACAAACTTCATGCAAATTCAGGCTTCTAAAGTATACAGCTGTAGCATGAAGACATAAATGCATGATGTATTATGGTTGTAGAAAGGAGATGTTACATATCAATGAGATTCATACCTGGATCAATGCTTCCTAAGTACAACATGCTGTACAAACACATGTGAAGTCTCCCTAAGCTCTTGTCTTAAGGAGAGAAGACAAAGTAATATAATTGTTTTATTTTTATATATTTATAAATATGTATTGATTTCTTTATAAATATACTACTATGTATACTACTATATATTACTGTATGTAATTATTATTGCTACTAATAAAAATAAGCTACCCTCTCTTTCAAAAGTCTCATTTTATTTGTTTGCTTTTTTATAGGTGTTTTGGTAGAGGTCTAGAGTAAAGGGCAACAACAGTACACTTATCCGTATCTTATAGAATGGTATTCCATGTTTAAGTGTTGAGGAGAGTACAGAGACATTTCTGCAAGTTGACAAGTGACAGTGATGTTGACAGGGCATGGCACAGACAAGAGCTGCACCTTGAGAAGCCTGATCTAGACCCTGTGCAGAGCCGGCAGGTTTCAGAGCTGGAACCGTTGTTTTTGGGCTGTCTCCTGTGTAAAGCTGCATGGAAGTACTTCAGAAGTGTTATGGACATTTCTAAAAGCACTTTGGGGGTGCATGGTATATTACCAGAAAACAAAAATTGTGTAGAAACAGTCCACACAAAAAAATCCAGTATTTCCCTTTGTAATTTTTTTTTTTTTTTTTTTGCTTTCCCATAACAAGCATTCACATCACACTCCCCATTTGGTGTTCTGCCTCAGCATGATAACTGCATAATGAATGGAAATAAATAAAAATGTGTTTAACCAGCCTCCTTTTCTATGTGTTTGGCATTGTATTAAATATAAATGAATAGATATGTTTAGAAGAAAAATAGTCTGGCTACCTATCTTGAAAATACAGTCTAGGTACAGTTGAATCTCAAGACACAGATCCATCCTTCCTGAGGCAAGACTGGCTATACAGATCAGTTTAAATGTCTAACCTGTTCTTAAAGAGCCTCCAACAAGGGAGATGCTTAGAAAAATTGTGGGAATCCATTCCACTATCCATTTCTGGTTAGAAACACTGTCTTAACTAAATCTTTACATTTGCCATGCAGTTCCAGGCTCTCAATTATTGCAGTTGGTTTAATAATCTTCACAATCCTGTCATTGCTGACCCAATACTCAGCTTTACTGATAAGATGATTGCAGCTTCAGAATTGGAGGCTCCAGTGCAGCCAAGGTTTCCTGTGCTTTTCTTTCACCCTAACCTTCATACAAGGTTTGCAGTAGGCAACCAAAGAGGTCAAAAGTTTTAAGAGATGGTTGTGCTCCAGTAACCCACAGCCATAGGAAACAGCAACATTTTCTGGCTTGACAAGCAGATGTGTCATAGGAATGCACGATAGTTTCACAGACTGGGCTTTGTCTCCCATCTACCTAATCCACACTGTACTTAACTCAAAACAATCCTGCCCATCAATGCTATGCAAAGCAGTTTCATGTTCCTTGACTGGAGATAGTATTAGCTTTACTTGAGTAAGTACCTAACTAAAGACAGATAAAAAGATGAAGTCTCTCAGACTTGAACAGTGGGGAGTTTTAAACATGTCCCAGGTGAGGTATCTGGGAGCCTGGAAAACTAACACTGTAGAGTCTATTTAGAGGGAAAATACATTACCTCTTGTTATAGCGAGTCTTTAGTGTGCAGTTTACAGTCCTCCCATTCCCACTTTACAAGCTGCACATCTCTTCCCTTCATTATTTATTTACTCAGGCACAGAAACTTTTTTATACCTGGCATTCAGTTTGCAAGAGCTCTGTCATGAATGTTCACCAGACAGAGCTGGATTTCTCTTACCCTTACTCCTCTCTGCCCCCAAACAGTGTGCAAGGGCCTACAATTCTGTTTCTAGTTTTTCATATCCCTACGCCACTGCATTGTTAGATCAGATCCAAGACAGTGAACTGGTGTAGCACCACTGGCATTTGTGTTCAGGAGCATCACACAGATTCATGGTGTCAGGATTTACCCTGTTATTCATACCTAGGGAGTGTACTTCATTCAGCCTTATTGGTCTTTTGCAGTGGTGCTGTCATGTTAGCAGGCTACGTTTTCCAGAGTAAGAATCATAGAATGACTCAGGTTGAAAGAGACCTTAAAGATCATCTAGTTCCAACCAAGTTCTCTTTCACCAATTAACTGCTGAAACAGTGTGAACTGCTTCATTCCTCGCCATGGTCAATTTTACTTAAAATAGTAAGTTTCATGTATTAATAACATATCAGTTCTATTTTTATTTTTAAAAAGTACTGTATCATGCTTCTTCCCTATTTTCCCCTACTATATTATTTTGGTCCAGTTCTTCTCTCAGAAGTACCCAACACAAAGCTCTACTTGTTTCATGAGAACAAACAGAAGTCTCCCCTCTCAGATGCCCAACCTGGCTGCAGGTGTTCTTGCGGCTTAGCAAGGAGAAGCCCCACGCATCCTGAGGCAGCCTGCAGCCTCAGGAAGGCCACCATAGGAAAGCTCCCTGTTACCAGGGGCTCAGCAGCAGCTGTGCTTTGCCCTGCCCTGGTGTGCAGCAGCCACAGCAAGACTTGAGAGCCCCTCACCTCGCTGGGTCAATACACAGGCACCCTGTGCCAGAGGGGACAGGGCTGCTTCTGCTGAGCTGTATGCAGCAAAAGGCAGCATCTCCTCAGTCAAAGCTTCTTTCTCACAGCATACTCTGCTGGCTGTCACTAGGGTACTAGATTTTTGTTTGTTTCCAGTTTCATTAATGAAGTTTTGTTATTTTCCACTGTGGTTTTTACTGTTGTCTCTCTCATCTGATTCAATTTGTTGATATCCCCTGCTCCCTTTCCATGTGCTTTATTCCAGCATTTAAGAAACACACACATTTAGAGACACAGTCACCAGCAGGTTCACAAGTGACACCTTATGACTTTAATGAACACAAGTTATGCTTTTAAATGTTAGCCAAATGCATTACTGTACTTCCCACTGATGCACCAACAATGTTAAAACACAACGTTACGACAGACTTCCTCTGTCTAGTTAGCCTTTGTATAGCAACCCTATAAGTGATGGCTTCCTGTTTTTATAAATACTAACAGCTAAACAGCAAAGCATTTTCTGATTTCTTGGCATCATATTTCCTTCAAAGATATCAAAAAATATTTTCCAGAATTCTTTGGCAAGGTACATTTGATATGTTTCAAAAACAGAGGAAAATGAGAGGGCACATCATAAGGATGAAACCCCAGCCTTGACAGGCCAGCGACAGAAGAACCAAAACATAACTCTAATTTGATAGGTGTAGTTCCTCTAAACATCTAGACCTATCGCACTGACCCAGCAACAGGGTTAGTACTGACCTGGCTTGGGGTTGTAAGGTGTTTTATAGCATGTTCCCCTTGCCTACAGTCTTACTCTGATTTCTCAGTCTCTCCTCTCCGTGGTGCTTTCTCTCAGCTCTGCAGGTCCAGATTGAGAGGCAGCTTGTGAGACTTGTATACTGGCTAAATACTTTTCATTTGCCAATAATACAAAAAAAAAAAAAAAAAAGGATTTTTAAACAATTTTCATTGTCTAGTTTGTTTCATCTCTCTCCATTGTTCTCACTTTAGGAAGTTCCATTTGACCACATGATTGGAGTAGTGTCATCTTCTGAAATGACCTTGATTCAGTTTATCTGCTTAAGTTGGGGAGCCAGGTCATCTCCTCTACTGTAAATCAGCACTCCTAAAGCATCTTAATCATGGATTTGCTGATTTACAGTTACTAAAGCTCTAGTGATGCAATTTAAAACCCAATGCTTGGAGAAGGAATGCAGAGCCAATACATTTCTCTTGTTTGTCTATAGCCTCTGCCAAAAGTACCCAGATGTAAATACTGCCAGGGAACTGGCAAGTTTTAGATGCATCTGTGGCACAAAGTGTGCTATATGACAGATGAGCACATGCAAGGTGCAGAGGTTTGTCATAATATAAGAAGTTATCCTTGAGCTGATAAAATTACTTGTGTGCCATTGTTCATCTAGTGAGAAGGGCATAAAATACCATTCGAATTCAATCAAAAAAGTTAAACCCACAGCTTTCAGAAATGCAACTGATTTGTTCCAAAAATAATCGTTCAATATGCTGTATCAGGCAGTGAATATTTGGTTCATCTTTTAAAACACGTCTTGAGTCAATGAACCATCCCAAAACAAAGCTCATCAGATGACAGAAGTGCTAAATAATTTTCAAATAACTGAATGCTGATGTTGGGCTGCTCACAAGGGAAGTGTTGCACAGGCCCACCATTCTTCTGCATTTCTAAACATATGAAAACAAACAAGATAGGTCTCTATAGGGACTAAGATATGGCTATCCTGAACCAAGGAACGAGTGTACTGTCTTGAAATGCACTCTATCCACTTCCTCCCATATTCCCCCCATCATTACAACGAACTAACCATTTAAAAATGGAGGTTAAAACAAACTCTTGAACCTGCAGATGAAGGCAGCTATAATGAAGTAGCAATACAACAGTGATGTACTTTCCTTGTGCCCCCAGATGTCAGCTGTGTCACTGAGGGATTTTAAATGTGCTTGGTTTGGGGTTTGGATTTTTTGTTCAGCTGTTTTGTTGTGGGTGGGAGTAGCAAATGCTCTTAGTTTTGCAATTACAGCAAAGACAAGAAAGAAGGAAAACATTTAAGGACTTCAAGGAAAACAAAATAAAAAGTTGCCAAGAACACTAGGAGGCCAAGACAGACACAGCCAGAGGCCTGGAAATTTATTTCATCAGAAAGTCTGTTCACACGATACCTCCAGACTCAAAAGACTGTCACTGACAGCAGAATCTGAACATAATGGCATTACAAAGCTGCAGTTAATACCAAAGACAGCCAGGAGGACTTGTACTTCTAGCCTAATGTAGGAAATGGGAAGATGAGAATTGGACCATCAGAACCTGTGCTGACCTATTAGAAATGGATTTTCTACTTGCAAAATTTACAAGTTTGTTACAGAAATTGTTTGGGCAGAGCAAATTCAGAGAGGCATGAACTGCAAGAAGAACTGCCTCTTTAAAGGATCTGTTCTATTTCTGGCTAATCAGATGCCAAGATAAAAAAAAAAAAAAAAAAAAAAAAAAAAAAAAAGCCTGGCAAGCACACCAGTAAGAAAAAGCAGATACCATTTTCCTCAGGTTCTAGAGTAGTTGGAGATTTAGAGCTGGGATTTATACAGTGAAATTGTCCTAAACTGTTTCACTTGAAGAAACAGAGTTTAAGTCTTAGTGAATGCAGCTGAAGCTGTATGGATGATGCAGAATGCCTCCCTGGCTGTGCCATCTGGAACACATCACTGGTATATTCCACAACTACCATACAGTGCCATACTGCAGCTGTGCTCTTGCCAATACATGGAGGCAAGCTCTGGCCCTAATAGCAATTCCATCTGGGACAGTCTTCTAGAAACTTTCATCAAAAGTTTATAGCTTGAAGCACAAATCCATTTAGTGTGAAACTAAGCATCTAGTTACCTCATCTGAGACTATCAAACAATTTAGTTGCACAGAGCAATTGAAGTGGACAACTTTCATAATGAAGACACATACAAAACCATGAACTTTGTGAAGACAGATGCCTGCCTTGGACAGCTCATGCGCTAGAACTGAGAATAACAGAGTTAATAACAGCTGGATGACCCAGGTGTTCATCTTAGCTTGTTATACACTTTGGAAGGTATTTAGCTTCATAGTTCATGGAGCAGATGGACTATGGTAACCATAAAGGAAGGAATCCCAGCAAACAGCAGCCAAATACAATTCTAAAAAAACACCTGTTACAGAAATAACTAAAAGCTCTGATTAAATACCTGCCTGACTTCAAAATGTATTTATATTCATTCTGATATGCGTACCTTGTGCTGAGAAGTCCCAGTGAGCACTAACATTTGTCCTGCTACTATTATTGAAGGATTGACAAATTATTCTCCAAACATCACTAATCTAACAACACTGAAGGTATTTATTTTTCCACTGCACCTCTGACAAAAGTAAATCCAGGAATTAAAACTAAGTTTATTGTCAAATACTGCACTGGAGAAAAGCAAAAGGGCTGTAGCACAGCTACTAAGTCCTATGTATAGCTGTGCTTCTAAACTTCAGGGTTTTGCTTTTTTGTTTGTTTGTTAACCGCTTGTTTGGATTTTAGGTTGGTTTGTTCAGTTGGTTTTTGTTTCCCACAACATTCAAAGAATGTTATGCAGCACAAACCAAAGATGTTTTCAGCTTATTTTTGTATCTTGTGAACCAAGGCACAATTTTCTCCAAAACAAGACAGTGAGGTTGCTACATATCCAATCTGAAAAGAACTACAGATAAGCAGCACACAGGTTTGAGTCTCAGAATCCTCAGTGCAATTCACTACTGTAAGCAACAGAAATAAGCCTAACACATTTAAGGTGCTAATCTCACCTCTAAGAAGCCTTATATACAGCTCTTCAAATTAATTTAGCCCTACCACTGATGTTCAGTGGAGGATATTACACATTTAATTTAGAAAGCCAGGGACTACAGTTTGAAGCGCTGTGTGACAATACATGTACTACAACAGATACCTTGTTGTTGTATCTTCCAAGAAATTAATTGAGGAATCACGAGTGGGATTTTTCTAGTGCAGTCAGCAATAGCTTAAACTTACCTCTCCTAGACATCATTTAAGCTTTGATTCCCATGAAATAGATGGTAAGCCTATTGCAAAATCCTAAGTGCCTGTATGTTCTGTCCTAATAGAAGAAGAAAATTCTTTCCAAGTACAGAAGATAGAGCACGTTCTCAGTACACTTGCATGCAAAGGCAGGTGGTTACTGCACCTTCTTGGGATCAAAAAGACCCAAATGGGAATTCAAACCCGTGGGCACAATTAACAGCCTTCATTTTCATCTGCCACAGTCATTTGGTGCAGAAAGAACTCAAACTTCATGGGCCAGAAAGTGAGAAAAAGAATGAGCACAGTCTTATTTCAGATATGTCTTCAGTCAATCTAAATCTATTCTTCACATGAAGAAAAACAAATACATATTAATGCTCTTACCAAAGTGACATTGTGTAAGAAAAGGGACAGCAACTCACTCTCCTCCCATATGCATTGTTTGTATCCTTGTACTTCAAGTATAGATTGATTGACTTACCATATGTAGGTCTCCTTTTAGATTAACATATAGATGAAGCCCCACAGAAGTTTCTCTAACTTCAGGATCCTAACCAGCAAAAGTGCTGGAACGAAGTGGCAGGGTGATGGTGGTACAGCCAAGGTGCTCCAGGACATGGGGATCAGCTTGTGGGGAAGTCTGACATCAAAAGTAGAGGTATTACTTGCCTCAGACACCTGTAAAATGAGCTTCTGGAACTACAGTCTGCAGGAATGCTGTTCTGAGTTTAGGCATCTAGATTAAATCCTTTTAGATAAGATCTTTAAGATCAGATTAACAGAGAACTAAGAAAAGAGCTGCCAAGCTATTCAAGGCGTTTTGAAGCAGGAGATCCCAAACATTGTATTCAATAACTCCCTCACTGAAAAGCATTTGGGTTGGGGTTATCTTTTGACAGAGTAGCCCATTTCCTTCAATATTCAAATATTTGCAAGCCTCAGCTCCTACTGTCCATATATTTGTTTGCAGTCTTTCAGCCTTTCTAGTCTCTTTACACTGAAATGCAGTCAGCTGGAGGTCCTACACAGTGCTGAACGTTCCCAGTTCATCACCATAGCTCATTACATGAGTGGGCCTTGCTGGCTTAACAGACAGACATCAAGATCACAATGGATCTTACGTGGCATTTTCTGAGTACGCCGTCTGTTCAACCTTCTGAGCTCCCCCAGACACATGCAATTCTTGTATGATACAACAGAATTAGCAGGAGGAAGACATTCACCACATAAGCAAAAAACTATAAGCTTGAAAACACTCTCCTCACTCCTCTGTAGTTTGAGAAGTGAAGTCTAGCACAGCAAAACAAAAAAAAAATCAGACCTACTTTTAATCTGTGAACAGCTCTCTTGATGAAATCTGTCATGTTTCTGGCTTCTTTTGTTCCTTGTGAAAAGAGCAAAAATGTTATTTTTAAGAAAGAATTTCCAAATGTTTTGTCTTTCTTAGTGTTTCTTTATGATACAGTTCATCACTGCAGGCAAATCTGTCTCATTCGTTAATTTTTCCATTGTCAAAACAACATAACCAATAGTTTATAACATCATAAATCTTGGACATCAATCATTATATAGAGATTCCACATTACGTACAGGATTGTCTGTTCCGGTATGTTTGAAAGGCCAGTCATGACTGGTTATACATTATTCTGCTGCTACAAACAGCAGAATAGTCTGTATTGAAATAGCGAGTCTATTAATGGCATATGAATTTCTGAGTTGCTTTTGTCACTGCTTGTGGTTTTCCAGATGGCAAGAAATTAATCGCTTTGTTCAAATATTTTTTAATGCTCTTTCTGCAAATTTCATATTTGATACAGGATTTGGCAAGTCCTCTGAAGTTTAAGTTCTTAAAGATACAGCCTCCTATTCAAGCTTGTAGTCCCTATTCCACGCTACTAGAATACTGAAAATTGTTGCAGTAGGCAAGAGGAAGGAAAAAAAGACATGAGGAGTGATTCATAGTTTAATTTCATATAGCCACAGTAAGCAAGAAGTACCCTCACTATCTAATAGAAGTCTTTAAAGGATCTAATTCAGTAAATCTGTCTGTTTCAGACCTTTTTGGAAACATTTACCAATCAACTGTCATTCTTTTCCGAGGCAGAATTCACAATGATTCAGTGCTGCCAGCACTTGATACACACATTTAGGAGCCACCAGTGCTTTTTCTTTAGGATGACATGAGGAAAAAAAAATGGAAGTGAGCACACAAAGCAAGAGTCCTTTTTCATTTATTTAAAATTTTGGGGGCTCTTAATGCTTGCCTTTTTTTTTTCCTCCAGTTTGACCAGGAAAGTGGAGATGAGACCATTGAAGTCACTGCTGCATCTACGAGTACCATCTGACAGTTTAAAGCCTCGAAATCTGTTGATCCCATTTGTTCTGGTATGTAACTACATAGGTCTAACAACACAGAGAACAATGTGACTACAGTGCCAAATCACCAGTATGGGGGAGATCAGAGGAACTGAGTGCTACAAGCTTTTTTACTACATATAGACTTCTAAAGAACAAAGTGGTAAGTCATCTCCTGTATATTTAAATCAGATGAAGGGAGTGGAGAAAAAGAAATGGGTTTCAAGTCTTAAAGCTACATCACAGGTCATGCATCACAGGTGAGTACGCACAGTCCTACATACCAGCTGCTTCAGTTCTAGTAGAACACACATTTGAGTGGCTGGCTTATCCTGAGCTCAAGTATATTCTTGAACTGCCTGGAGACACCCTTCTTAGGCCAGAGATCACATCTCATCTGACTTCTGTATTTCAAACTTCTGAAAATAACCAAGTGGAGGAACATCCCTTAAAGCCAGAACATCAAAGGTTGCTCACTGACAACATCACACCAGGTAAGCCACAGTTCGCTGACAGAAAGCTGAACCTTGTGATCCTCCCTCAACAACCCTCCCCAGCTGACCTGCTGCCTAAGGACTGGATGACAGAAAAGCTGTGACTTTCATGTTCTTTGAAAGTATTAACATGGTCATGGATTATTTCTACAGGTGGCAGCTCTTATAGCCCTGATTTTTTTTCCCTGTTGCTTCCCCACTTGTCTGCCCTGCGTAAAGATGCTTTTCCAGTGCAAGCAAGAGATCATCTCCCAGCAACAACCTGCAAGCCATGCAGCCAGAAAATGCAAGACCAGTCCACAATACCAGGCACAGCATTCCAGTTTTGTCAGAAGGAATACAGCATTTTCAAACCTCAGTGCTCTAGGCCTTCCTAGAGCATTTCTTCAACTCTCAGCTGTCTTCTTCCCCTTTACCTGGCAGGGTCTTATCAAATGTCTTCTCTCTAGCCAAATAGTTTTGATAGACGCTCCAAATCATATCATTACTAACATCCCACAGGTAACCACTAACCTGGCTTAGCGGAAGAAAGCAGGTAACCAAGAAGAATAAGTGGATCACTGACTGTTTTGGTTTCCTGTTGACAGAGTGTCACATATAAATATCACATTCCTATAACTGTCTGGGATCAAGATAGACTATTGAACGAAATATTGCAGATTAAACTCAGAAGCACAAACAATTTTTTTCCCCCTTCTGTTTTTAAGTAAATACTGCATGCTTTTCTCCCTCCAGTTCCCAATTCTTGCCAGACCATGTTCCTTCATTAAGAGCTATTTGCAGTATCAGAACACGCTGCTGGGGAGATCCAAATACACAGAGTTGTTTCGTTACTACTATGTACACCACACCTAAAGAAGGTCCTTGTATCATTAATATTGCTATCCCTGATGTTGTACATATGTAGAAGAAAACCTACCAGTATAGTATTTATAAAGAAGAGAAAGCATTAGCCAACCTTAACAAAAAAAAAAAAAAAAAAAAAAAGGAAAGGGAAAAATAATGTTCAGCACATGCACAGCCTTCACAATTCAGATGAACATTCTGTGCTGCTCTTTTGCTTTGGAAAAATGTGAAAGCTATGATTTTAAATCATTTGCAAACTCTCCTGCTTTAATTTATTAACATAGGCCAACTGTATGAGAGCACTATTTTAACCTTAAACTGGAATACTAATGAAATCCCTACATGATACCAGATATGTTTAATTTCTGCTTTTATTGCACTATTATTTCAGTGGATCCCAAGAACATCTGATTGAAGTTACCTTAAAAGTTTTGAATTTAAATTAGATATGGAACCAAATAAACCCCATTGATCACAACAACCTTGAACTCTGGGAAATTCAAATCCAGATCCAGACTTTACAGCTGGACTCCATCCCTGCTTTAAACGCAAATCAGAATCAAAGACTGTTGTGACTGCACACATCATTTACAGGAAACATTCAATTCAGAAAAAAATTTATAGGCGTTCCATCCTTTGATTGTTCCCAAATTTCTACCCAACTATTCACACCAACACCTAAATTCAGACTCTTGTTTTCTTCCTGCTGACTGAAGCCTCAGCACATACACACATCACTGCAGAATAAACATCATGGCACTGATTTGAATCCCAAACTCTCTCAACAACTGTTTTGCATCTAAGTAATTGCACCAGCAGTAGTGGGGTTGCCTCCTTGTTTATATGGGGGAGGGGTGCAGTTGGAATCACAGCCCATGACTTTATCATACAACATGAAAAGCCTCCGGGCTATCCTCCCAGCTGGTATAAATAAGCAAAACTCTATTGGTTTCTGGGTGAATGAGATTATAATTCGAATCAGAACCATGATGTTTGTTTATACCATAACAAAGTATCACAGAAGTGTGTATCATAAGCCTTAAAGCACTGCACTCAAGGACTGCAAAACCCAAGAATCTGAGCTTGGATTTCAGTGACTCCAGTGAAGTTATGCCTATTTATTTCAGGATAGCAGTGCTGATGTGCACCATCTGAGAATCTGGCTCTAAATCCTAGATGACAGCAGAAACCAGCTACAGGGGGAGGGGGCAGGAGTGGGAATCAAGCAAAGTACAGAGCCCTACCACTGATAATTTGGTATCAGCCATCTAAATATGCAGGCTTATTTCTCCCAAAAGCAAGAGTAGAGAATTAGAAATACAAAGAATCTTTAACAAATTTCAAGTGTGTATATTATGTTCTGTACGCTATGTTTTGCATTCTAATACAAAGGATTTTCATCCAGAGTAACACTTAACCAGCTACTCTTTTTAGGTGCTTGCACAAACAGTCCCTATGATTCAGAACAAACCCATGCAAGAAAAACCCTCCAGAACAACCTGTGCCAGCCCATGCTCAGTTAGCAAAGAAAATCACCCACTCTTCAGCACACACACACAAAGAACAGCCAGCAGGAATAGACAGTACCGCTTCTATTTCTTCCAGTACCACTCGCAGTCTTCATCCCAGTGGGACATGATGCAGTATGTAAAATTGCTATGTTTCACAACAATTATGTAAGAAATCACATGTGGTATAAACAGAATGTATAACAAACAGCAGCAGTATTATATTCAAATAAACCACTGGTTATGTCAAAACTAATAACTTATTTACTGTAGTGTACTCAATAAGTTAACAAGCCCAATGAACCTAATGATTTTATTATCCACTGTTTTTGCCCTTCATTGAGACTGGAACTGATTTTTCCAGGATTCATGTTTATGCAATCCAAGCATATTGTTATTTGCTACTTTCTGCATCATCATTTTAGCATTCTTGGGAGAGAAGACGATGATGGTTCTGTCTAAATGTTAAGGGAGGGGTTATCACTGACATAGGAGATTATTAGGTTTGATGCAATATTGAGAACATTCACAGTCAGAAAACAGTATCTTTCATTTTTAGAATGGAAGTAATTGTGCTTTGTGACGGTGCACACCCTTAAGATGTTATGTATCATTGCGTACTTAAAAAAAAAAAAAAAAAAAGCAGTACACTTTTCATTGATCTTTCAATTTCGTTTTGATTTAAAATGTAGATCTTTCTCCCCATTGAAATCTTAGCATTTTTATTTTAAAATGTGTCGGAAAAAATCCATTTCAGACATATGCAGCACCATAAATTATTTTGTGGTTGAAACAGTATTCGCTTATGTCATGGGTTGAACATCCTCCTTTATTAGAATGCTATTTATTGCCACCAGCTGCAGTGCTCAGCTAAGAAAGTTCTTGACACCAGCGACTGCTTTTCAGCACCAATGCTTCCGGCTGCTAACAGGGGCTTCTCTTTCCAAACACAGCCACCCCTCTTAAACTGTTCCTTCTGGTACACAGACAGCTCCTGTCATTGTTACCCAGTACAGGAGCCAGAGAAAAGGGATCAAATCTGAACCCACTGCTAAATGATCTCTTTAGCCATAAATCTCCTACAGCTTTAAGAGGCCCTGCCAAATACCACTAGCTTGAAAGCTGTCAAACAAATTCAGGAAATTTACCAATCGGTAATTTGGAGGGGCACGGGGGAGGCTGGCCAAAATTAAGATGCAAATTTAGCTTGCGAGCAAAGAACACTTTACATAATTAGCCTCAGATTTGAAAAAAAAAAAAACAAAAACAAAACAAAACAAAACAAAAAAAAAACAACAGAACTTCTATAGCCATCAGCTATGTACTCACTGGCCTCTATTTTATTAGACTTCAGAGCAAGCAGAAGCCATACTGTAATGGCCTTTCTACTCTTCCTCTTCAGGGCTATAGGGCTATCACTACTCCTGCACAAACAGATAGCGCTGCTATTTTCTTCTGCTTGTGCCAGTCAAGAGAACTGAGCAGGAGAGAAGTGGTGGTGTCACCACAGGTCCAATGGACAGCAAGAGTGCCCTGCAAGGTAAATCATCAGTGGCAGCACACACGCAGCTCCTGTGTATCGTATCAGTGCAACACCAGGGTTTGTACTTGCATATATGCCTTCCTCACAGTCAAACCCCCCAAAAAGCATTGTATATAATTAGGCTTGACTAAGCAGCAGTGACAGGAGGTGGCTGAACTCTTTTAGCATAGAAAGAATTCCTTTCCTGCTTCAGAAGAGAAACACTCCATAGGTCAGAGAGGAAGGCTTCTCTGCTGTATAGCACAGGCAAGCCTGTTACGCAGATGCCTGAAGCACTGCAATCTAGAATCTTTGGGGGGGAAAAAAAGCAGGGGAGGGGCAGGCCCTGAGCATTCATCAACACAATTTTCCCCTTTGCTACTTCTTTTATTTAATCAAGTATACTTTTTTGTGTGTACACGCATATCTTAAAATCCTAAACCAAACTAGAGTCTTTGCAGAGTTTGCTTGCCAATTATCTTGTGTGGCCAACTCTTTCTCAGTTTTTTATTCACCATGAAAGCTAATAGAAGTGGTTCTTCTACCAATTTTTACAGTTTAGAAAAGAAGTAATCACTCTTCTGCCCACAATGTAATTATTTTACATATTCAGAGGGTATAACAGACATCTGAGACATAAATAATTCCAGCTTTTAATGTCTGCACTTCTTTTCTTGCCCCTACAAATAACCCAAACAGTTGTTAGCAAGTTACTTTCTGCCTTCATACCTAAGAACTGGACAAATACATTTTTCCTTAAAAAATGACTCAAAAATAAACTGGCACAACAATTTGTCTATAACCATTAAGTGTAATTCAACAGCTTTCATAAAATACTTCACAGAAGTTCCTTTTCTTTGTGTTGATATTCTCCTTGGGCCAGAGTCTGGGCCTTACTCTGCCCTACACACTATTCTGGTACAAAGCCTATCCACTTCCCCATCACTGGAGGAGGTCTGTCCCATTACACTGATCCTGTTCTAGCCTCTTCCTTGCTGGAAGTGAAAGACCAGAGATTTGATAAAGTACAGTCATGATGAAGAGGGCTCTTAAACAGCTCCTCTCCCCTATTCCAGCTGGGCTTCTGCCAATTCAAATGGATGAGTGAGGGCCAACAGACATATTAGTGCAACCCTGTATTTAAGGCTAAATTATCCCCTGGATGACCCTAGAGTCAATTTACGGGTGCAGAGACTAATGTAAAATAGAGTTCAGAAAGACTCCACAGTCCAGCTTTGGAAATGCCTTGACACATGCCACTGGATACCTCAGAGGGAGAAATATATATGTGCTCATATTTCATGTTTGTGCAGCATCCTATTTTGCAACTCTAAAAAACACTTTTACCCTTTTGTGACAAAGTAAGAAAAGCTATTCTGATTTCCCATTATACCAATCAAATGGAAGTCTACTTATTCTGATTCTTACTACTGCTTAAAACAGTAATTTAAGTCTGCAGACAAGTTGTCCCCTAAGGATTCAGTAGCTCAGCAATAATTCTTCCTTGACCTTCCAGGTGCAAGAAGTATCTGGTTGCATGGTGCACAAGCATGCAACATATTAGCAATAGTGACCAGCAGCCCCCGACTTTCCTTTCCTTAAGGGTCTTGCCACATGAAGATGCCAACTTCCCCATAATTTCCTGTGTTGGGGGTTAACGAAGCCAACAGAAAGAAAAACTATGTATTAGCATGCATTCCCCGTTCCTTTCACAGGTCTGGTATCTTAAAGGAATGGGCAGAAGAGCTGTCCAAGATGCAGAGCACATACCATGTGTGTTTAATTGGCTGCCATGATACATGGCAGTAAACTCAGCAGGATACTGCTCTTGCTTTGCTGGAAGTTCTGGAATTTTTTTGTAATCCTTCCTCAGTGTAGAGTAACCATCCTCTGTATTTGATGGGGATTAATCCTATTTGCTGTTCTATAGAAATGTTCACTGCTACCCACAGCTTTCCTTGCTAAGTAGCAGCTCCCCATATGGACATATAGCTTTAGTGTTTTATTACTTAACTAACATGCAATCACAGCCCTAAAAGCAGGTGCCTGTACCTGCTGTGCAGAAGCATGAATGATACTCAGGGCTCCAGTGAGGAAAAGCAAGTAGCTGGGGAGTGACTTTTATGTCACTAACTAAAGGAGAGCCAGGTCTCACTAACAACCTGCAGAGCAGATTTACATCCTGATCCCCTCAAGTATCTGAGTAAATGCAGATGATAGGATGAAAGGCTGCTGCAGGTGTTTCCCCACCTGCAGCTGGGAAGAGTGGCAACCAGGACTGTACTACTCTATTTGCTTCCTGGAACACAATTTCCACCAGCAGTGCAAATCAAGGATGGCACCCAATCGCTACATAAGACAACTTCTGTCCCATTCACATCACTATATCAATTTCACCAGATATTTCTATTGAAACCTTACAGAAACCCCAACACCAGTTTGGGTATTGAACAATATACAGATATAAAGTAGTGACACTTTCAGCTATCTTATAAAGGTCATTTTTATGCTAGTGTTTCCAAAAGCAGAGAAGTAGGGCAAGCTTTTCAAACTTGGCTACCTGAAGCAATCCAACTATCTATCTGAGAAGCTCAGCTGAGCAGTCTAATTTCTGGATACAAGCATTCAAACTTCCCATCAAGTTACTGTCAGAGACTCTCCAGAATCTTTTGCACTGGCTTATATTTAGTGCAGACCTAAAAGCAAAGCACAGGTGCAATTTAAAGCCAGTGGCCAAAATTTCAATAGTAACACAGAAAGGATGTACTTCATGCTTGGGTCACCTAACTTGAAACAGGCAATGGGCCAAGTTTCCAGAAATGCTCAGGATGTTCCTTGAAAATTTTTAAGTATTATCTGAGTGCTCTAACAACAGAAAAGCAGTGAAGCAAAACAAGTTCCTGCTTACAGTAACTGCCTTTGATCAGTTCATTTGGGGATGGCAAGCTTGTTCCATTGCTTTGTGACAAGTATGTGAACATGGCAGACAGAGTGGTCAAATGCTGTTGAAACCTCAAGGTTACAGAAATGCCAATAAAGGCAGGAGTAGTCCAAGATTAATACCACCCAAACCAAATAAAAGAACATAATATCCAGGTAGGACTCTCATGGTATGGAAGCTCAAATAAAAAAAAAAAGCTTCAAATCACATGAGAATAAGTAAAAACTCTCTGAAAGACTTGATGCAGTTGGATAAGCATCTCTCAACTAAAATCAAAGAACAATTGGTAAAAGAGATATCACTCTGAAAACTAAGCCAGGTTTCTGTAAGTTAATGAAAACTAGAAGAAAAAGCAAGGAAAAATTTGAATCTCAAATTTGTGTCTATTCAAAAGAAACAGTTCAACAGTATGGAAATATTCTTCCACACTGTAGAATCTAAACCAAGTTTTCCACCCATGTGAACTAATAAACTTGCATGCTCAGGCCATCTGGACAACTGCCTGTGTGGATGATCAGTCATCTTTTAAAGAAAATCATCCAGCAAAGGTTATTTTGCACAATATAGGAGAAAGGAAGGAGTAAAAAAAAAAAAAAAAAAAAAAAAAAAAAGGGGGGGGGGGGGGGGGAGGAAGAGGGAAGTCAAGCAAACAGTAGGACTTAAGAAAACAGTTTTGCTGTTTCTGGATGACCTGAATAAGCTAGGTGCCATCAGGCTGTATTAGAGGTGCAAATCACATCCAGACGCTGCTCCGGAATTGCAGGATGGTTTTGCCAAAGAAATGTGTAGAGGTTTTACTTGGATTCAACTGGAAACTGAAAGTTAAATACATGTAACATAACAGAACATTTGAATACCATTTTGGACTGTAAACTTATCTATTGCAAAACTCCTGTACCAAAAGCATTCGATGAAAACAGACTGCAGCATTAAAGTATACACAAAGAAATAAGAACACCATGTAGGATTTAATGTGAAGAATGACAAGTCCGCGTTAATGAGAGAAGAGAGACCATATTACAGATACTGGTAGCCAAAACCAACAAGCTTGCTTTCACTAGGACTCAAAGAATAATTTTTAATTTAAGTACTAGCATTACTGAAAGCCACAGAAAAATGAGTCTGCCAGAATTGGAAGTGAGAAAATACTTCATCTTCTGCCAGCATACTAAGTCTATTCCAAAGCTCACTTGAGTTACTAGAAGACTTTCCACTGTCCACAGTATCAGCAATATCATTTTTTCCATTTTATTTCCCTTCTACTTTCGGAATGGAAGGGAAGGTATCTTCCATGTAACTTTGAGTATTTTTAAGTATTAGAAATATATACAATATTATATTTATGACTTCATTTCATAAGTATGAATATCAGTACTTTCTAAAACACTATATACAACCCACACCACACTCCTGAAGTAAATAAGGCACAGTTTCTGTTATTGTTTGTATTTCAGCTCCACCTCTCCAATATTTCAACACTCTTTGGGAAAGAAAAAGAAAAAAAAATGCTTTTACAGTTTCTCCAAATGCTAAATCCATATTCTAGTAATTAAATAATGTTATTATTAGTTTAGTAATACTATTGTATTGCAGGAGAAGCATGGCAAATGTTAAGAATTAACAGTAATTGAACCTGATATTCTATTAGCTAAACCAGAAACATTGCTAGATGCAGTATTTTAATAACATAAATAAGACTGCACGTATGTGTTACAATTAAGTTGTGCTAGATGTTTATTTACACAGAAGGGTCTGATGATCATCCTGGGAATGTAAAAGGTTCTTTGGATGCAAAGTGTCATTGGTGTACTTGAAAGTGGCATTAACATTCACGACCTGGAAGCATTCACCAAATGACCACAGCCACAGAAGAAAGTTGCATCAGTATCCATCAGGCTTTATTAGAGGTGCAAATCACAAGCCAAGGACTGATTCTCAGTTCACTATTTCTGTAAGCTTTAGGAAACGCAAAGAGCTGAATGCATCAAAGCACAGCATGCTCTGCAATAAGCCCTTTCCACACACACTAACAAAGGCAAAACTGAAGTTCATTCCCAGCATCTAGTTCTATCCTTTAAGTTATGCAAGAAACAGAGCAGCCCACAGTTTGTCCCACACAGATAGTTCCTCACATTTGCTCCAACACCTTCATGTAGTTCACACCTTGATTTCCAGAAGAAACATGAACAATTTGCAGCAGGTAAGAGAGCACCTTCAGGCTGGCCCAGAAAACAACTCTAGCTTCTCACTGGAGTAGCTCACCCAACAAGCTCACCCAAGCCCCAGCCAGGAAACACCACTCCTAGATGCCTCTGTAGAGAGAAGTACAGATCCTGGGACTCGCACCAAAGCACACGCATACTCCCACTAAATCCTAAAATAAAGGGCCAGTGCTGGCCAGTGTGAGCCCCTCCAAGCTGTGCTTACCTTAGAGCAAAGGCCAGCTGGAAGCCACCAAACAACAGGAAGTCCAGGTGGGATTTGCTCTTGACCTTTAAAGCCAATTGCCTGATGTGCTTCCAGGCTGCTTGCTAGTGCTGCAGGGAGAAAGGAGCCTTCCTCCTACAAGGCTCTCTCCAAAGCCTGCATGGAGATCAACCATGTGCTGAACTGCAAACAATCATGTGTTAATTGTTTAATTGCCTGCCCTGTTATTACTTGGGGGATGGTGGCTAGGGTTGGCTTTTTATAGAATCAGGGCTAAAGGGTGATTCAATAACTATGAATAAAAGAAGTCCATACAAAAAAACCTTCTTTAGCCAGAGATAAGAACTATCTAGCCCAAACTCCCTCTGATGAATTAGTAGGGTATGTCTGGGGAAAAGCATTAAAAACAGGACAAGCATCTGATAATGTTCCTTCTCCTCTAACCTCTCAAGCTTTATACAGTTTAGGAACTTCCTTAACTACAGCAAACACCTCTCCAGGCTGAAATTTTAGGGGTTCAAAACCAGCTGATGGCAGCCCTGCTTTCAATAACACCAATGCACAAAGACTGGTATGCAGTGAACCTGAGAGCTATTTATGACCATTTAGAAGGATGAGGGAGCCTATTGCCAGTATGTGCTAGAAGACTGATAAATGTGGAGGAAATTTTAACGTTTAGGTCCAGATTATTAGAGAAAATGGTACTTCATCTGTCAATTTTACATCTGTCCTACCTAGGTCTTTATCAGTGCAGCTCTGTGCTATGTAAGCAGAACAATAAAGGCAGTGGCAGTAGTTCCAGGAGCTTTGAGATAAGCTTCCACTGTGCCTATATATGCATATGTGTGCTTAGCACAGCAGAGATTTTTACTGCCATGTAACTCCTGCTAGTCCTAAGCATCAATCAGGCATGACAAGTCACTGCCTAAGATCAGGTTGTTCTTGCTAGTGGCACGTTTCCATGGGCATAAGAACTTCACCATCACCAAAAGAACAAAATGACTGGAGATGGGGCTTTGGTGGGTGACAGTGCAGCCTGCTGTCCTCTCCAGTATAATCTGTGATGTGTGCCTGGCTCCCTGCAATGCTCTGATATGAGTATTAAGTTCATTGTTTTTTTAGTAGGAATCATTTAGTAACACTGTGTTATATCCTATTAGAAAGCGAAACCATTGTATTTAACCATGAATATGCTAGGGAGTTCATTTAAAATTCCCTTACTGTACACATCACATATTATTTTTTCAATTAAACTGATTCAGTACTGGCATACAACATACCTGTGTTTCCTTGAGTACTCTCATAGGTAATTGAACACCTGGAGGTAAAAAAAGTAACAATAGAAAAGAAGGGATTCCATGTAGGTTCTTCATATTAAGTTGAACAAAATTCCACAGTGCCTACATGCTACTTGAAAGTGAATATAAAGTACCTCTGAGAAAGGAGCTGTAGAAATTGAGACTGTTAAGACAGAACAAGGGGTTATGAAAATGTATAAATGCATTCAGGGGGAATATTAGGGTGCCACTGCTACCATCTGCAAGATGTGTTTCTCTTCTGGTTTCCTACTTCTGTTGCTTCAGAAGCTTTAGTGTAAAGCAAATATTACATTTTTGCTGCTACTTACACCATATGCACCACAAAACTTTGTTTATTCTTAATAAAAATTAGATTAACGAATTTTCCAAATTTTTAGTATCTTCGAAAACTTTCTGCTTTCAGGAAAAGTCCTACATCAGGACAGTAGTGGGAAAGTGCAGGGGATGTAGGAAGTAGGGAGAAAGAAAATAAAAGAGTTACCTGAATACGCTCCATGTTCTACCTGTTTAAAAGCAACAAAGCATTTGTCAGTTATTTCTGTAGTCTGCTATCACTCCCTAAAGCTGTAACTTACATACATTTTTTTACATACTTTACACATAAAGTAAAGCTGCCTCAACTGATGATAGCTTGAGTTGGTCTTGTTCAGCACATCACTGAGTGTCTCAGTGACCTTGCCTGAAGTGCAAGGGTGAAGTGTTTGCACTGATGAACTGTTCTGGAATGAAATAAAAATCAAGAGTAAGCATTCCTGCATTGCCAAGCACCATTCTGTCCCTTTTCATCTTCCTCTCTTAATGGGGCAAATTAGCACGATCGTACTTATGACTTACTTCCTGTGCATGTATCTATCTGTAGGTGCCTGTGTATAAATGTAAACAAACCTGAGGTTTGCTCTTACCTCAGTTGGCCTGGGAGTGTTTCAGGAACCAAAATAGTATGTGAAATACAGGAGTTTGTTTCTTTTTTAAAAGGTCCCTGCAGAATTGCTATGGTACAGCAACCCATATATAGTCTTCACATACCTCATACATTTTGTCTGAGTGTCTCATTATATTTCATGAACATTAATGAATTAAGTTTCAGGAAGGAACCATGTGAAGACTGTAAAGATTAGTGTCACTTAAAGGATGATTTGTGTAAAAAGAGGCTAATGATGTAGCCAAGTTTATTCAGGTGTCAGTTGCAAAACTAGACATAAAGCCTGTGAACCGTAACTCACAGGTGATCACTCAGATCACAAGCTCCCCACTGCTGCTTCAGAAAGATCACCTCCTTACCTGTTTTCAGTGATATATTTAGGCATACAAAAATTAAGCACTTTCATGTTGTTTTCAATCTTGATACTTCATTTTCAAGATTCAAACCAAGCAGTTAGCCCATCTGTCCTGAACTCATGTATCAGCATTGGTATCTGAAGATGCATTAGCAGAAAATCATTAACTCAATCAGCAACAGAAAAATATGAATGCCAGAAGAGAATAATGTTCTGAAATTGTTCCCATATATCCAGATGTTTTCTGTGCCTCACACACTAAGACTAATTGTGACAAATTTCTGAGAATGTCTGGCCAAATTCTGCTGTGAGGTTAAGCATAATGGTTTGCACATCTATGTCAAAGCAAAACTTCGAATTGAGGAATGACCCTGTACCTTTGTATCATTAACAGTTGAGACCTTCCCACACCCTATTTTTCTATGTGTATGATATAACACCACAGAAATGGCAAACATCCCACATTTATAATGAGTGAAAGTGTAAAATAAGTTTGAATAAAACCTCTTCACCACAATACCAGCCTTCTCGATTGCAGTGAACCTATGGCAAAAGGAGCAAATGTGTTAAATGAGGTGTATTCTGGGAGCAGTTTTATGTTCCAGCCAGCTCCTCTGGTGGCCACTGTCCAATAAATAGCTTGTTTGCACTGTTGTATCTGTGAAAGAAAGTTGTTGGTTCAACTAGCTGTGTAACTCTGCTATGGCTCTTAAAATTCTGCAGCCTTGAAAGCCAGTTGGTCCCCTAGGTATAAAAATGCAGTGCTTGACTCAGCACTTAAAATTGTCTCAATTTAAATGGACTCACGAGATGTATTATCTTGTTGGGTATGGGCACAGTGGCTGATGGGAGACTGGCCTGACTTGCTTAAAGTCCTTCCACAAGTGGGATACATTTGCCATCCTTTGATTGCCAGGAAAAAATAAAAATAAAAAAAATGAGAGAGAGAGCTTTTGTTCCTAGAACTGGGGCAAAGCCCATGTCAAGGATTTGCTGGTGTCCTGTTTCATACCAGCTCCTGAGAACTTTTTTCTCCGTTCACATGCACTTTTCAGCAGTGTTATCCTTAGTCCCCAAGACTAGGAGCATGTGGGAGTGTGGAGGAAATGTATATATTCTTCCCAGTCTTCCACTGGACAGAGACCAAATTCCTTGCTGTGGGAGGGATATGAGGTTCAGAATTGGAAGAACGGGTTCTGGCAGAAACAGCCAACTGGAAAGAGAGAGATCCACGTGCAAAGTCCCTTCCAAAGATGAATCAGGGTGAAATGATTTTACATGTTCTTTCATTGTCCTTCCCACCTTGTAAACATTCCTAAAGCCTGTCTGTAAGCCCTGCATAAAGAAGTGCTAATATCCATATGTCAGTACTGGAAATGGTTTCTCCCACACCTAAAGAGCCAAGTTCATCCCATATGTAATTCCACTCACTTTAATAGCATTGCAGGAGAAAGGATACCAGGCCAGTGAGTCCACCCAAAAGCTGCAGATTCTGCTGAAAACAGCTGCTTGCCTTGTGGGTAGGATGAATCACCACAGGCTGCAGTTGCTCAGGCCTTTGCAGTAGATTCCTCTTCACTTCTGTGTGCAATTCTGCCTGCAAATATCTGAATTATCTGGTCACCAGCTGCTTAAAAGTCTTGAAAGCCTCGTTTTAAGAGTTAAGGACAGCAGAGCAGCTCTTGTTCTCAATTCTTAAACTATGTCCTTTGAATGTGTATTTCTGCTGTATTTATATTTTATTTATCCTATTAGAAGATGTTTATTAATTAGCTGCAATAGCCAGGAAGGGTTTTTATTCCTTCTGATACATTTCTTGATTTTCAGAGAGGGGGAATGACTATTAATTGTTCTTTGCTCAGTCAGTCAACATCTAGAACTAGGATCTAGGTCCGGGGAACCGATGTACCTACAGGTATTAAATTGCTTCAGTGTCTGGCCAGTACCTCGTGATCATATAGTCAGAAAATGCTGAGTGCCAGCTTTACAGTCAAAATGGAATTTCATCCTATGGTGAGACCAGCAGGGAGTTTCAGATAAGGGGGGGGGGGGGGGGGGGGGGGGCTCATAGGATCATATGGGAATGTCTTTTAACAAATTCTCTTCTATTACAATGATTCTGTGACCCTGGTGGTGCCTTCCGGTCTTATGTTCCTATAAATACCTTGCTTAAGAACTAATTCCTTTTGACAATCTGACGGTGCTTCAGCTCACAGTAGAATGTATCACCAGTTAGTTTGTCTTATGTCTAACTTGAGTACTAGATTTTTGTTTTCTGTTACTGTGTTATTCTAGACAGCAGGATATTGTTTTAAATATTACCTGTTGAAAATTTTTTGTTAATGAGTAAACAAACTTTCAGCTCCTTCAACAACAGATGCTCTAAATTAAAAGGTCTGAAAACAACAGTCATATTCTTTAAACAAATGGTGCACTGTAGGATCCTGAATTATAAATGAAATTGTAAATGTGTACAAAGTCCAGTTAGAATCTACTTGGGACCAAAGTTCACCCTAACAAGAAGTATAACATCAGACATTGCAATTGGTGTGCTAATTGATGTAACTAAAAAAACTAACAGAGGAAAGAGCTTCAGAGTGAAAGAAGGTTAGTTATTTTAATCACACTAGAGCCTTTTATAAAATTGCTTTTATGGTTGAATAAAACACGAGACTACATAGTTGTATGAAAATGAGTTTCCATGAGCTGTCTGGTGCAAGAGATAAACAAGATAAAACTGACATACTCTTGGACACTGAAATGTATATGCAAAACTACAGCTATTTTGTGTTCGTGTGTGTGTTACAGAGAGAGAGAGAGAGAGATGGGATTTTAAGTGAAAACATCTATTTCCAATTGCCGATTTCCCTGTGCCCACATATAGGCATGAGGAATAGTCATTTTTATAGCCAGCCTTCCTAACACTACATAAGGAGTAGCACCTTTCTTCCTTCCTTCCACAGCCTGTTGCACAATACTGTATGTGGTATGAGATTAGGGCTTCTTCAAGATGTTCTTTGTTCTTCCCATTTTATCTAATGCAACAAGGCAGGGTGTTGTCAGGACTTTACCAGGAAACAGTAGAACTATTTTTTGCCCTAAGTCTGCAAATGCCTCCTTCTCTGCCCGTTTTTGCACAAATCAATTAGCAAAAATTTGATTTCATCTCACTTTGTTTTAGCTCTCTAGAAGTTATCCCAGGCACCTAAAATCCTAATCCAAAGGTCACCTCCCCTAATTTAGGTATCTAAATTTGTTCTGTAATGAATGTGCCCCCACCCATTATTTTACCTCTCACTCTTGGCTCAGGATCCTCCTCCTCATCATATTTCATCTAATTCTAAGACAAATGAGTTAAATGAGTAGACTTTGGTGTAAAATGGGACAGCTATTTTGGACTGGATGTCCAACTTCTCAACAGCTAAAATTGAAAAGATTGAGCCCATGTTTCTTTTGGTTTTCTTCTGTGTAAAACTTCACACGCAATTATCTATATGAGCCATTTTAGATCCTAAATTGAAAGATCTTTTTTTTCTTTTTTTTTTTTCTTTTTTATAGGTGATGGCAGCAGGTACAGCAATTTGTCTGCACATTCCTGCCAGGATTTCTTGTAGTCCACATCTGTCATTTATTCTAAATTAGGAGTGTATTTGCTCTAGGCTTGCTCTATAGTCAGTGAAGAAAGGCAAGTACCTTCAGAGAAGTGTTTCTGGGTCTGCCTGCCTTTCTCCATTGACAACAGAGCAAGTCTCAAACTGCTACAATCCCATATTGGGTACTTCAGTTAAAGGATGGGATGAATCCGTGTATATCTGCTGCAGTGCTAGAACGCATAATAAATTTGAAATCCACTTTAAAACCTTGCGAGTATAATATAAATCATATGTCAAATTACATATAGTGCGAGTGATGTGTTTGTGTGGTGGTATGCATACACACGCATGCATGAATGCTTTACATATGATTATACTACAACAACAACCAGAAAAGAAAAAAAAAAAAAAAAAAAAAAAGAATAAAAGCCTGGTAATATAGCCTGTGAACTAGTTTTTAGAAAGATGTGGAAATTATTTTTTTCAGAAGTGAGCTTTATCCTCTTGTACAAAGTGGAATAATACTTCCAAAGCCAATCAAATGCAGTATAGCATTTGTTCTAGATGAGTGTGATTCGTAGTGAGACCATTTTTGACCTGATGGAATGAGAATTAAAAAAAAAAAAAAAAAAAAAAAAAAAAAAATTAAATGCATAGTGGTAATAAGAGAAACTTTACTACTGACCTCTGTAAAGACTTAAGATTGCCAAGATTCATATTGTCAGTGACGTCCAGCATCAACAATGCTCACAAGCAGTGGACTCAAAATGAAGTTCTCTGTTTTTGGCAACAAAATATTCTGCATTTAGCAAAGGCATATGTTTCAAACTCAAATGACTTCACTTCAAATTAAAGCAAAAAATGTTTTGAAGTATAGTCATTTGATAATCATTTGCTTTAAAATAAGCAACATATTTCTATCTAATGGGATCCACATCTCTAACAAGTGAACCAACAGTGTGACAAACAAAAAACAACCTGCTCTTAAATATAATTCCAAAATAAATTACATCTAGTTCTTTTTTTGTTGTTGTTGTGCTCTGTTTTCCTTTTTTGGCCGCCTGTATAACTCCCACAATTTTTTCATTGCTACAATGACAAATGCTATGAGAAAAGACCTGGTCTACTGCCAGAAATCTACTCTAGACTTCAGTATATGTTTCTGCTTTCAAGAGTCAATTGTTTTCCTTCTCTCCCAGGGGCCACTAGCTACCTTATTACCAGAAAGAATGACCCCTTGACAGCGCAATTGAGATCCAGAAACTCAACAAAATTGTAACCCCTCCAGTGGCATCAGAATTCTAATCAACAGCAGAGGGTCTGGAAGACAAATGTACTTGTGTATAAGGCCACCATATTAGAAAGTGGCTTCTCTACTTGCAAAGAAACCTATTTCTATTTTGTTTCTCTTGATATTTTTATTACCCCTTTTCTTGTAACCTTTTCATTGCTAGTGTTCTTAAGGTAGAAGGGTTTTCACAGCATGGGAATTATCTGTACTCTGTTTACACAGTTTGCTGCCTTTTCTTTCACTTGCAATCTATTTTGTGCAGTGTACAACTAGACATGGGAGTCCCCTAGTTATTACTGATTTTTTTTTTCTCTTAT
Organism: Aythya marila; assembly: GCF_965140915.1. NCBI lineage: Eukaryota > Metazoa > Chordata > Aves > Anseriformes > Anatidae > Aythya > Aythya marila. The sequence goes on along the minus strand of NC_139046.1, from coordinate 40,308,164 downwards.
TCAGCTTAATCTACTAGCAGAACAATTGTTGCATCAATATGTTTATTGCCATATAAGAAACACAGGTAAGGACTCCAGCCTTGAAACCGCATTGAAAAATGAGCTTGGTATCTTAAGGTGAACTTCATAGAGAGCATACCTTGCACTTGCAAGGACATGCACCAAAGTGGAGGCATATGATCATATTTCTCAAGTATAATTACTAGCAAAAACATTCAATATATTTGCTGGCTCCTTTTGCATGCCCAAGATTTGAGAATCTAATGTTGTTTCACATAAATACCTTCAGATAAATATACACAAAGATGACTTGGAATACAAGTCCCTGGTCTATCTAGTCTATCTGTACACATGAAGCCTTGCCTCAAAGTCTTGAGGTTTACAGAATGTGTGCCGCCAAACTGGCAAAATGCATTTTGAAAATGTTAGAGAACTCCATGAAAATCTCAGTGTGAGTTAAAAGTTTTCTTGTGATTGCATTACAAGGATTAGCTGATGTTCATTTGAAGGAAAATGTTTAAGAGCAGCCAGTATGTGCCTTAGGCACAAAACAAACAAACAAACAAAAACCAGCAACAACATTCTGCTGAACATGCAGAGTGGAGAAGGGCATGTGAAGGACAAGAAAGCATTAGGGCAAAAAAAGAATCCGTGTTTTTGTTACCTTTCTCAGACAAAAGCATTAGACCCCCTAAGTGATCTCTGGAAGGAGCACTAGTTTGCCATCCTAGCACCTCCAGAGCAGGAGCAGCACAAACAGCAATAATTTTCCCTGCACTGTCCCAGCAACAAAATGTCCTGCTAATGCAGAGAAAGCACTGGGTGCTTGCTTTCCCTGGTGAGACATGTTTGTGCTACAGACAGGCAAGAGGGAGGATGCTGTGAAAAAGGCTCTTCCACCCTGTAAACCAGACTGAGATAGCTCACAGGAGCAGCTGAAGTGATACTTGGATTTTCAGGTCATTGCCATACAGAAGGATCAGAGTGAATGAGCTTTTGCTTTGCAAGCAGTCACACTACAGGGAGAGCTGCTTTGCATGTTTCCTTTGCCCCTGCAAATTGAATCTCAGCGTCAAGACTTTAATTAATAACAAAAAGTGGAAAATTGACAATTGAATCTTTTGACACTTTTACCCCAAACTGTATTGACTTATTGTCTTGCATGTTAAGGTCATGTCTTTTTCATTTCTATACAGAAGCCAGAAGCAAGTTACACAGATTGTTACATGTGTAAGTGTTATACGTTAAAAATAATACCTCTAAACAATGCTGTCAAAGTACGAGACCTACCTGACTGATGGAACAGTCTTCTAAAAAAAAGCAGCTCTGAGCTTCCCTTAAAAAGAAAGAAGGAAAATCTAAAGATAACAATGAACAAAAAAGTAGCTGCTTCTGCCAGACCCATCAAGTTAAATGGTTCTTTGTATTGTTCAAAGCATGTACAGTATTGTCTTCTGTGGCAGAGGGTAAAGAGAGGGAACTTTCACAGATGTTTTGATGAGACAACAAATAAAAATAATATTTTGACAGAGAGCTCATCCCATTTAAAAAAAAAAAAATCATTTTGCCAGCTCAAACACAAATCCCCTTAACATGAAAAATATTGATGGTGTATGTGGAGCCATCCAGTAATACTTAGAGGAAACGTGCCATTCATAACAGAGCGTGCAGCATGACTAAAGACCCTAAGTGCCTGGCATCATTTGAGCTTAGTTTTAAATACTTATGATAGACATATTTTGGAATACGTTTCCTGAATGTAGTATCAAGGATTTACTTCAGCATTAGCTGACAGGTTGAACTTATTGGGTTCATCTACCCAATAAATGCAAAAAGGATTAATTTCTAGGTATGTACAAAGTTTGGCTTTTTTATGCTGGAATTGGGACTTATTTGCTTTCCTGATGAAACATTTACCTCACTCTGCCTCATCAATATTAACCTCACAGATCAACAGATCTTCATATCAACAGAATAGAGAAGTCAATATCTCCTTATTATTTAAGTATTTCATTGTCAGTAACTGAGTGAGAACAAACATCTGTGCAGTATAATGGCATGCACTTTAATTTCGCAAGGTTACCATCATGCAAACATTTGACAGAAGAAAGCTAACCCATAGTAAGAATCACCCAGTAATACCAGAGTATAAAATGACAACATGTTGAAGGACATTTAAATTGAACAAAACAGGGTGTTTTTTCAGTCCTACTTTTGATATACAAATGTTGGATGTGTTTTACTGTGGCTTCTGACTATGATTGATAGGAGATGCATCAATTTCAAGGTTTGTGAATTTAAGTAAATTGTTGTCAGTGGTATCACTTCTTTTTTTTGTATTTTTTTTTTTCAAATTATCTCCTTACAGAGAATAGAGTATTACAAATTGAGACAGGATATACATAAAGCATCAATTTAGCTTGAATATCCACTTACAATAGCAAAAAGAAAATAGTTGTGATACAGATGTGAGTACATCAGAGTCATTCAGAAAACTCCAGAGTATTTAAAAAACAACACTGATGGTGGTTTGGCTTCTTTTTTTCCTAAAAAGTCCTTAGTATTTCCTTCTGGAAAATACTTTGTTTGCCTTTCCATTCTAAGGATAAACAAAAAATTAAAAAATAAATAAATAAACACAAAGCAGATCGTGGAGATGTCTTTTATCTTTGTCCTCAGAACATAATTCCATTACATTCTACATTAACAAGCAAACAAAACAAACAACAAAACCCAACAACTGTTTCAACTGCTTGCAACTTGTGACAAATTTATTAACCCTTCATGACTTAAAGGCAATGCTTTATTTGACTCAAAAGCCTAAGGAACTTCCTTTAAAACCGACAGCAATTACATATTGTATGGCCAAGCTTGCTGAAGCTCCAGTACCTTCAGAAATTAGCTGTGTCTGATCTTAAACTAATTTTCCCTAGACCACTTCTTATCTGATGATGTCTGACTTAGGATCTGGTGAAATGCACAGATACTTTTTATTATGTTTTCCAACTCATGGTCATGACTTGTTTCCACATATATACGTGTTGTGTCTATGTATCTGCATGCCTGTCTATATGCATAAAGCAATGTATATGCTATTTGTGTGTAGTTTTAGTTTTAACATCAGGTTCTATAAATGAATAAAGATATTATCTTCATTTTACTGTTTGCTAAAAGAGGCAACATGGAATGGATTCTGTAAATCTAACTATACATGTTCCTGATTAAAAGCTGATGGTAACAGTTAATATACAAGGGGACAGACTAGTTTTTCTTCTAACATTTTTTTCAGAGGAAAAAAAAAATGAAAATTAGACAGAAAAGAGCATTTCCAGATGTGACTGTATGGGGCTTGATTTGAAGCACTTTTGTTATCTCCTTAATAATGCATGTAAGAATGCTCATGTGAAACGTTATGTTAAAACTCAGTCGTAGTAGATATTTGTGCTTATGAATTGATTCCTTATCTATATTTTATGGAGAAATAGCTCGGCACTGGATTACAGCACATTATTTTCCAAACTCCTTATTAGACTCTGCATCTCTCTCTACTGTGCCTCCAGGCTTAAATTAAAAACAAAACTTAAGTAAAATTTAAAGAGACAACATTCAGAAAGTTATTTTTTACAAAGCTTCTGAAAGTTTATCATTATTTTTGTCCCTAATAGGCTTGCCTTTGAAATAATTTGATGGCTAGGTTTATAAATCCACTTGGAAGGATCCAGCATCCCATAACCATTAATAGGAGTATATATCACAAAAATGATTTTACATATAAATAATGGTATACAGGATTTGGCTTAAATTGTCTGACTTCATTTGATTTTTTTCCCCCTCTTAGATCATTTGGAGGGAGGCAGGAAGATCAGATTGAACACAATTTAGAAATGAAACTTGGATAATTGAGCTAAGTAGGTTGAACTTGTCAGTCACCTGTGACCTCCTCCTAGTTGCACATCACTTCAAATACCCAAAAGGAAAGGCCTGTGCAGAGTTGAAGAACGCACCCAGAGCAAGCAGGGCTTCACTCCGCTTACCACATTAGGAGGTAACCTGCTTGCTGCGTTTCTGTTTAAGATGGAGGGACCCAAGCACAGTGCCTTGGGAAGGTGCTCAGACATCTGATGCAGTCATGGGTCTCGGTGGAGGAGAGCAGGATGGGTGCTGCAGGAGAGCCCCATGCAGGGTGCTATGGGATCAAAACTGCGGTGGACCTGCAAGAGATGACAAAGTGAAGCCTGGCAAGTAAACCAGAGCCCAATGAGGGTAGGGTCTCCATTAGAGACTCCTACACCTGAAAGTCTGCAGTCTTCCCTATGCGTGAACCCAACAGCTCGCTGCTCATTTCAGAGCGATTATTCAAAACACCTTGGCAGCTGAGCCCTTCGTGCTTTCAGGATAATTATTTCTAATCGTGATTGGCAATAATAGTAATTGCCATATTCAGCTAGTGCCCAGCTGTAACGATTTTATTTATTATCATTATTTGGGTTAACAATTGGCACTGACAACAACGTCTCCCTCCCCCAGCCCCACGGACGAGGGGCCGGCATCGCTCCGCTGCAGCCGCCCTGGGGGGGACTCCCCCATCCCGCCGGGCCCCTGTCCCGCGTGGGCGCCCACGGGGGGGGCGAACCGGGCTGTACCGGGCCGCTGAAGGGCTGCGGCCCCATCGGCCTCCCCGGAAAAGCCTCGTCCTAAAGCTGCGGGCCGGCGGCGCGTCTCTCGCCGGTGAATCTTGGCGGGTTTGTTTGTTTTAGCTGAAAGCGCCCCAAAAGCTCCGTGCTGACGCTGGTGAGGAGGGGAGCGGGGGCGAGGAGGGGACGGCGGCGCTGACAGCTTGCCCGGGGCGTGGGGGGTGGCGATCCCGCTGCGCCCCGCCGGGAAAGGGCCCCCCGCTGACCGCCCCCGTGCCCTTCCTCCTCCTCCTCCTCCCCCCGCCCCCGCCCGGCTGCAGGGTCGCACAGCACCTTGACGGCACCGCTGACCGTGTAAGGGAGCCCAGCGCCTCTGCCGCCCGCTGAACTTACTTCGGTGGCTGTTTTGGGGTCTGCACAAGTTTGGTGCTGGACATTGACGACCGCCCCCCCCAGCACCGCCCCCCGCCCGTGATTCCGCCATGCTGCGGGACAGCCTCTGCGAGCACCGCCCCCTAACCCAGCCTAACCCTAACCCCAACCCCAACCCTCCGCCCCAGCCCTGGGGGGTAGGTTTGGGGCCGGAGGGGCCCCCGTGGGGATGCTGCTCCCTGACGTCAGGCGCCCGCTCCCCCTTTTGTTCGGTTACAAAGAGTTGGAGCAGCGGCTTACCTGCTCTGGGGGCTGCGCCAGGGAAAGAGGAGGCGGGCGGGCGAATTCAGCCCCGTCCTTCTCCCTCGAATCTGTGATCGCCACACCTAAATTAATTACAGCAGCAGCCGGGAAAGCGGCTCGCAGCCTCCTCAGTCCCGTGTTTTGCTGCCTAGAATGCAGGAAAAAGCAAAGTTTCCTTGGAGCCTGGATGTACCAGAGCTGCGTTAGCAAAGCTCGGTGTTTCTTGCTACGACCCATTGACGTAAACACATTGGCAAATATCATTATTCCTCCAGCAGTCTTTATTTTCTATCTTTTCCTGTGCATCTCGTTCACGGCCATTCTCGTGTTGCGCATGCAGCTGCACATTAACCCAGCAAAACAACTGCGCTACAGCGGGTTACTCGCAGCAGACGTTTATTCTTCCTCTCCTGATTCTACGGAGTGATTAAAAAGTAATGGGTGCCAAACAAATCGAGGGATATTTCCTAATTGAGGAGGAAAAATTGAACCGTCACCGTTTTGCACAGTTTGTGGGCCACCCCGCGCCCAGGTCCCACGCGTTTTTCCCTCGGGGGCGCGCACACACGGGCACGCTCGTCCTCGCACCTCTGGGGCGGCTGGCTCCTTATTTCTTACGGAGCTTAAAGAACAACTCGCAACTGAAGACAAATGAACTGACAGGAAAATTTATCACTTTTTCTTCCACTTTAATTTCTTCACGTGCCCTAATGAAACGCCAAGCCCTTGGCGAGGGAGGCAATTAAACCGCCCGGCGCAGGGCGTCCTGAGTTCCCCAGCCCGCCGCACGCTTTCTGGGGCTGAAGTTTTCCAGCGGAAAACCGGGGTTTTATTGGGGTGTGCGCTTGTGATCCCACACCCGCGGAGATCCACCGGATCCCCACGGCGTGCCGGGTGTTTTGCAGCCCCCCGGCCCCCGAGCTGTGCGCAGCCATCCTTGCTGTGCCCCCTCCGTGCCGGTGCGCGCCCCGTAATTCTTCACAACGAAATTGCTTCCCCTCGGCTTCCCAGGTTTTAATTTAGCGGAGGACTGATTAGCTGTGGCTTTAAAAGGGCCAGGTCTGCGCTAGCTCGCGGCGTCACCTCTCACCTCTCACCTCCCCTCAGCCCCGGGCTGGGGTCACTGCGGGGCCACGACGGGGGAGCGGGCAGGGCGGCCCCGGCGGCGCCTACCTGCGCGCCCCGCGCAGCACCCGCACAGTGCCGCCCCCGATGGGAGCGCGCCCCCGGGGCCGGGGGAAGCGCCGCCCGCTCGCCCCCGCCACCAGCAACCCGCAGCTGAAACGGGTGGTGGCCGGTGACGCGGAGAGATGCGGCTCCGCTAGGCGAAAATAAGGGGTTAGGAGATTCTAGGTGGCATCCTCCTGTCCTAAAGCCGCCCCTTCTCCCTCTCGGGGGAAGAGGGGGGGGGGGAGGAGGGGCTGGCCGGGGTGCATCGCTCCGATAAAGGCTTCGTGTAAACTTTTGCGTTTGGAGGCAACAACTTCAAAAAGCTGCGTCTGATTGAGTTCAGCCGCGGGTACCCAGATCGCATCGATTTGCGGATTCATTGAAGGTGTCAAGAGCCGTTGGTAGCGTTTCTGGTCCAGTGTCCCTAAATCAGCAGCTTCTCCCTTCTCTGCCACCAAATCCTGGAATTAGTTTAACAACAACAACAACAAATTATTTTTCAGCTATAAAAATTCATTTCAAAGAGGGGTGATGTGATAAGATTAGAGGTTACAACAAAAATAACAGAGCGCTTCTGAACAGACTTCACTTTGAGTAAATGTTTCGAGTATGTCGGATGATCCCCATTAGAATGATGATATAGGCTTTATTCTGACGATTGTGGAAGAAAAATAAGTCAAACAGTGCATACCAAAATACCAGAAAAAAAAAAAAAGGCTAAAAATGAATTTATTTTCGGAAATGAACAATAAAAGGTGTAAGTTCGTTTTTAATAGTTTCGATCTTTATCAAACGATCGATGTAGATAAAGGCAAATAGAGAATATTCAGGAAAATGCAATTAATTTTAAGAAGTTACCTTTCCTTGAATGTACCGGTGCTCTAACAGAGCTGGTGCGGAGCCATTGCTTTGTTTATTTTTCTAATGTCTACCCAAATTCCAGCAATCCACAGAGTAGTAACAGCTTTTTCCATGTGTTTATCATCGAGGTTGCAACAGGATTCGCCTCAATTGTTCTGCCTTTCTTGTGTTTTCCTTTCTTCCTTTTCTGCATTTCCCAGCTACATTTGCTTTGGTTGCAAAAATAAACAGCGGAGTTTTTAACAGCAATTTGAGATGATAATGGTTACTGATCCCATTCTTTCCATCATAATCTTCAAGTGGTTTAAGATTAATGATAGGAGGTGTTTTAGTAAGGAGTGTGGGTTCTCTTCTCCAAAGACCATCGCTATGATAATTTACTTAAGATGTTGACAAGACTGTCAGTAAGGCTAATTTTTTATTAAGCTGCGCTGTAGCAACTGTAGTAAGCATTTGTTGTTGTTATTTAAGCACACCGTATTTCTGAATGCCTTCCTATAAATATTGTTATTTGGTCTCTGCCTGATGGATTTGCAATCGAGATGATTCCCCTCGCCTTTGTTTCAAGAAAGGTGTCTTCTGCTATTCTGATAAATATTCCCCTCCACCCTCCCCCATTCCTCACACGGACATTTTTAAAAGAAAATAAAATTGAGCAACTACTGTCTCGATCCAGCAAGCCAGATCCGCAAAGCTTTGTTTTGGCCGGGCTCTGTCTAGGCACAGCCCTGACCCAACGCAACTCGGCTCAGGTTTGCGCGGCGGTGTTCTGCTTTTGTTTTTATTTTTCCGATGGGCAAAATAATGACGCCAACTATAAATATTTAACTGGAGCACCTCAGCGCGCAAAGAGGCTCGGGTGCCTCTTTAAACGCGGCCGACTTATGATTTTTTTTTTTTAATATATATTTTTGTGGATTCCGAGCGGAGTTGTGCTTTTGTTACTCTCCCCACCAGCCCCGCCGGACCGCGTCCTCCTCGCCGGGGACCAACGGGGGTCCGGAGGGCGCCGGGCCGGGGTCTCCCCTGCAGCCGCATCCCCCCTCCTGTCCCCGGAGCTCCCCGGCCGGCAGCGGGGGGGGGCGGCCGGTGCCGCGCTGGGGGGCTGCGGGTGCTCGCTCCAGGGGCGAGGAAGGTACGGGGCAGGCGCTTGTCGCTGCGGGGACACGTCTGGGATGCAACCTCGCGGCAGATCGGTTGGTTTCACCCTTCTGCCGTGTTTTCCATAAACACAGAACCGTAGGCTTGCTTACCTATAAATTACCGGCACCATGTGACACTCGTTTTGCCCTGCTTTATTGCCTTTTTCGCTCCCCTCACCCCGGTTGCTGGCCCTATGCATGCCTGGCGCGCAGCGGGGCCGGGCGGGTGCCGGGCAGCCATGGCGGGGACCCCGGGCACGGCTGGGGTTGGGGATGCGGCTGGGGATGCCCGGCGCCCTGCCGGGACCCTGCCCGGGGGACTCCGCGGAGGGGCGAGGAGGGGGGCAAATGGCAGGGGCTGCGAAAGCGCCTTGACCCCTGTTATCAGCGCCCACTCTTTTCCCCGTCGGTGCTCTTTAAAATGGAATGAGATAAAAAATAAAATAAAATAAAATAAAATAAAATAAAATAAAATAAAATAAAATAAAATAAAATAAAATAAAATAAAATAAAATAAAATAAAATAAAATAAAATAAAATAAAAGACACTTGGCAAACAGTCTCCCCCAGCCCCACGAAGCCGGCTGCGGAGCGAAGGGCAAGGGGCCGGGAGCGCGCTCCCTCGCCAGGCTGGCGATGCGCGCTCCCGGCGACACGCATGGCCTCGCTTTCCCCCCACACACACACTCGGCGCGTAACCGAGCGGCCGGCGCGACCGGAGGCTGCGCGGCGCAGCCGGCAGGGGGCGCTCCGACGTTGCGCCTGGGAGCCCGCGCCGCGTGCCCGCCGCGCCCGCGCTCCCGCGGAGGCGCAGGGCCGCACCCGCAGCCGCGCTCCGCGGCGCCCCCCACTCCTTAACCCCCTCCCTCGCACCCTCTCCCTCCGCCGCGCTCCCTGTGCCCGGAGCCCCGGGCGGGCGCCGCGCAAGGTGCGCGCATGGCGGGGGCCCGGCCGTGGCTGCGCGGAGAGCACCCACACCCCCCTCCACGGCCGCCCTTCTGTGTGTACCGTGCATTATGCAACTTATTAAATACGGCGAGAAATTGTCAACATTTTTTTCGCCTGTTAGTTCCGCTGATCCGGGCAGGATTTATTTTCAGATCTCAGGTCCCGGAGCTATAATGCGTGATTTCTTTGCCTTAAATAAAATTGGTCAAATGTTGACAACCTTTAAGCCAATCTAACACTCGAGATTACTGATGGGAAACTAATGAGAAAATATCAGATCGTCCGGCCTGGGGGCTCCTAATTAAATCTTAGCTGATTGAAAAATAAAAGCGGGTTCGGGGGCGTGGGGGAGGAGGGAAGAAGCTCCGGGCTGAACTTTAGCTCTCGTTTTGCGTTGTTCCCCCAGCCCTCCCCTCCCTCCTGGCTGCTCCCTCCCTCCCGAAAAGCCGCTCCGGTTCTTTCCAGGGATCCGAGCGCGGCTATCGGTCCTTGCCCGGTAAATATTAAGGCCTTTAAGCAACGCGATTTAACTAATTAGAAAATTTACATCATTAAGTCTCAGGGAGAGAAAAAAGGAGAAACAAATCTGTCAGTCATTTTAAAAGAGACAGGTCCTATTGAAGTGTGAAGAAATCGGCTCTAATTCAAAAAGGCAATCGGGCAGAAAAAGCCCTCAACATTACCCTGCTAGTTATTAATCAGAAGGGGGTTCCCCCCCTCTCCTTCCCTGTAATGGCAAGAGCTGAAGCACATCGTTAGTTTCCCCCGACACTGCCGCGCGGCTCCCATTCAGTTTTTTTTTGCCGCTCGCCCCTGCCCCACGCTAAGGGCAAGCACCCGGCCATCCGAGGCTCAGCCACCTGGACGCGGGGCCGCGCTGGGGACCCAGCTCCGCACAAAGCTGGGGCCCCGCATCCCGCAGCGTCTGCCGTGCGCGCTCCGTGGCCCCGTGGGAGCGGGCTCCGAGAAGGATGGGACGGGACGGGACGGGACGGGACGGGACGGGACGGAAAAGCCCGGAGCTGGCGTTGCCCGGGGGCCGCCGGCGGCAGCACCGGACTGGGGAGCCCCCAGCTGCTCGGGGGCTCCGGGAGGGGAAGGAGCGAAGGGGCTCGGTCCGCCCGCCAGCCAGCGTTGTTGCATCTCCCTGGCTCGCCCTCCCTTTCTCCCTCCCCCCCCCCCCCTTCAAACACCCTCTGTAATCCCCCCCTTCCAACTGGGCGCTGAGGACTGTGGCATAAATAATAAATACATCCTACTCTGCGCTTTCTCTCTCCTAATCTCGAAGAATCTGACAGTCACTTTAATCAAAGGAGTTTGCACTGTTTCTTCATGGAGCTAATTTAAGGAATTTTAAGCGCGCTTCAGACAAAACCTGACGATAGGGGCCTATTTCTGGTCCCACGGCCCGGGAACGAACTCTCCTGCGGCTCGAGGAGTTAACCCCCTGTAAGTGGGTTCAGAATCAGCCCCCTAGTGTGTTTTACCTGGCAGGAACCTGTAAAGACAAAATGTTCTGGCCAAGGAAAAAAAAAAAAAAACTCTGCCAGCCTGATTCCGGCTCCCATTTACTTCCAACTGTTAACTTGTAGTCCCCTCTGTAAGTAGGTTCTCCCAGACACGTAAAAGGTCTTCGCCAGCACAGACACATGCCTTCATTAGCGCGCCGCGTGCTCGCAGGCAGAGCCGTGCAGTGCCCGCGCAGGCGGCTTCTTGCAGCCCGCGGGCAGCGGCCGAGCATCGGGGGCGGACCGAGCCCCCGGAGCCTGGGGGCCGGTCAGCAGCAAGCAGTGCTGGGGGGCGCACAGCCCGTCTGCCCCCGCCCCCTCGGCATCGCTCTGCCTTGCGGCTGGTCGGAATGAGTCGAGTTTTGTGAAGAAGGCCCTTTCGAGAGAGAAACAAAACCAGCGACAAGCTCTTCTTTCCCCCAAAACCAAAGTGAATATCAACCTGTCCGCTCGCCGGGCTTCGCAGCTCGGAGGCATTATAATAAAATTTACGGCGTCCTTAACAACTGCCAAGTAAAAGCATTAAAATCCCCTTTAATTGAGAAAACATTGATTTTTAACTCTGGAAAGAACGCAACCGTAATTTAATTGCAAACTTTCACCGATATAGAAGCATCTTAGGGAGGCAACATTCCGTCTTTAATAGACCTACTTTATGAAGTGATAAAAACAAAGAAAACCTGACAAATAGACAGTTGCGACAGTGAAAGAAAAGTTATTTGCCTTCTCCTCTCCCTCTTCGCAGCCCCAGAATATCGTGCTCCCCCCGGCACCCCTTCCCAGGAACTAAACTAGCGGAAAAGCAGAGGCTTGGGGAGCCAGGGAGAAGCCGCAGTTCATATTCTAAACTTCGCCTTTACCAGGCGAAGAATGATGCCAAGTGGTTTAGGGAAACGTTTTTCAGAAAACGGTAGCCTCTTTTTAAAAGGATCGGGTGAATTTTCCTTACTTTCCCTCGTCCGTTAAAAAAAATAATAATAATAATATTTGCTAAAGGGAAAGGAAAGGAAAGGAAAGGAAAGGAAAGGAAAGGAAAGGAAAGGAAAGGAAAGGAAAGGAAAGGAAAGGAAAGGAAAGGAAAGGAAAGGAAAGGAAAGGAAAGGAAAGGAAAGGAAAGGAAAGGAAAGGAAAGGAAAGGAAAGGAAAGGAAAGGAAAGGAAAGGAAAGGAAAGGAAAGGAAAGGAAAGGGAAATCCCACCCTCGCTTTCTATCTTATTTCTGTATCGGTTTTTGGTATTATAGGAGAGTAAAGAAGTTTTTGTTTGGTGGTTTTTCATTGATCAGTCACTCTGAGCTAATGTAATTATCCTCATCAATAGAAGGCTGCAGAGAGAATCATTATGTGGGTGACATTGATAAATGATCACCCAAGAGCTGCCTTTTCTCTTGGGCACCTCCACATATGACCCTCCCACATACACAAGGTAGCCATAGAAACACCTTGAGATCCTCAAACACGGCTGCAAATGGGAGAATACAGAAAAAGCGAGAGAAACACAACTTCACACACTTTCTGTCCTTGCCGACGCCCCCTTCCCATAGCACGGAGCCACCGAGCATGGCTCGCTCTGCGCCCCTGCCCCGCAGGCGCCGAACTCCGGCCCCTCTCGCCCCCGCGACACCACATCGAGCGGGGGCTGTGTGTGTGCCGTGGGGCTTGCTTCCCCCCCACCTCCCTTTTTTTTTTTTTTTTTTTTTTTTTTTTTTTTTTTTCATTTTCTAGGAGGGTTAAATAACGGAGCCGCACGCACCGTGTGGCTGCACGGCTTGCTCCCTACGCTCCAGTTCGAAAGTCGTTCGTAGAGATGCGCAGCTGCAGCGCCCGTCGCCTCCCCAGAAATGCGGCTCTTGGAAAATGGTTAAACCCGAATTATTTGTAGCGATTTTTTAGTCACAGGGCTGTACGGGAAGGTTCTGTGTTTCCTGCTAAGGTAAAGGTTAATGCATTTTTTCGGCCGCAGACCCCCTTTTATATAAGCAAATTCTAAAATATTGAGAGCAGTAATTGATTCATAATGTTCCATAAATCGATGCGAGGAAGGGGCCGAGGGTGTTTATTTATTTTATTCCTAAAGCTGCAAGTAAAGTAGCTCTGACATCGTGTGGGGATGAAGGGGAGGAGTTGTTTAGCTGTGCGGGGTCATCCATCATCACTGTCGCGGGGACTCTGCCCAGAGCAGCGACCTCCCTTCTGTCTCTCTTTCTCGCCACCAAAACTATTAATATTAAAATTCTCCTTCAAACCTTTCCCCCGCCAGTCTCGAATCTCGCACGGTTCTCTTCGGCTCAAAGGCGCTGGGCTTCGCCAGCCTGGCAGCCGATAGCCCTCGTTCGGCGCCGTTGGGGTTCGCCCCCCGCTTCCCCCAGCAATAGGGACAAGGACAGGAGCACAAAGTGCCGGCCCAAGCCTCGGCAGCCGTCCCCGCTCCCCAGGCGGCCTCCCCCTGCCTGTCGGAGCCCCCCGCTCCCTCTCCGGTGAAGCGGCCGCGGCGGCGGGGGGGATTCCGCCCGCCCTCCCCCGGCAGGAGCAGCGGGTGCGGGCCGGCCCCGCTCCGGGCCCCCAAACCCCTCCGTGCCCCGGGGGCTGCGAGGCCGAGGGGCAGCGCCGCACGGAGAGCGGGGGCCGGCGCGTCCCGGCTGCTGGGTGCCCCCGCCGCATCCCGTGCCCGGCCCCCTCCCCGGCCCCGGCCCTCGCAAACCTGGTCGGGGGCAGTTTGCTCGCTCGCTCTGCCGCCGGGAGGGAAAGTGGGGGGGGGACAGCGCTTGGCTCCCCCGGCATCGCCTCTTCGGCCCCGCAGCGGCCGCTCGCCGCGGCGGGCAGGGCTGGGGGCGGCTGCGCGGGCGGAGGTGCGCTTCCCTCCTCTCTTCGCGTTAACCGCAGCGAAATCTGGAAGAAAAACCCCTCGTTTGCGGTGACTGCAACCCGCCGGCCCAGACCCGCTCAGGGAAAATGGAGTTTGGGATTATAAACATGTGTGTGTGTAAACAAAAGGTGTTTCTTCTGTTACCCTTCGTTTCCCATAGCATAAGCAATTTTTATTCAGACTAGAGTATTTTCTTTAACACTATACCGCTGTCAAAACATTATTCCCGTTTTGGTTGATTTTGACAGCTGAGCAGTTTTTAAAAATACCAAAATCGGAACCTTCCGTGCTAAACAGTAAATCTCAGATGGAGAAATCTCTGCGCGTTATTGTACCTTGGATCGCAGCAGCACGTCTCACGGTAAGCACAGCCCAAAAGGGGAAGAAAACGAGAAAGAAAATAAAGGACAACACAGCAACATCAATGTTTAGTTCAACATTAACCCAACAATCTACTACGGATAAATCGTTCCCTGTCCTTCTACCTGGGCGAGGACGTTTTCTGGTATTTCTCCTAAAACTGTGAAGAAAAGATCTGCAAGAAAATAAAGTCCTGATTAAAAACATAGCCTCCCTCTTAACGTGCTGACACAACAAACCTTGCCTTCTTATTTCCCGCATCCACAGTGACCAGAATGTGAAAACTGGGACCCAGGGCATGCTCTTCTTTCGGGACTTAGGGGGTCGACGTGATTTTAACCGGGACAGAGACTATCCAAGCCTAGTGTAGAATTACCATTCTTTACATTTCATACGGGTGCCCTAAAATGACGCCCACAAAGCAGGACCCGACTGCTAAATAAATCCTCACACCCATTCCACTGGCATCCTCCCTTCTGTTGCCAGCAGCGTGGGTCCATTTACTCAGCTCAGAAATTAAACATTAACACCGAGGCTGAACCTCTCGCGGCATTCTGGCGGCAAAAGTTGTCAGCCCAAGTTTTTAATAACATGCCAGCCATTTGGAACGAGGAGGAGGACAGCAGAAGAGGGTCACAAATCTACAAATGGTTAAAGAAGTAACACTGGCTTCCTAGAAAGTTAATTCCAACCCCTTTCCCACTCCTCTCCGCCCGAAATAAAGGCAAAGCCTTTCCTTGCTCCTTGGGCCCCATCCTGCTCCCGCTGACTGAGCAGTGCCACCAAGCTCTGGGAAAGCAGATTGTCTTTCTAGCAGTGACAATCCCCCCTCCTCCCTCCAACTCAAACTCTCCTTCACTTTCTTCCAAATGCCACGGGCTTTCGTTTAAGTAAAACCAACCCTCGCCCAGGATTCTGCACCAGCTATTTATATTTAAAATGTCAAATTAACATTTTCCCTCATTAGCTGAGGGTCTCTATCCCCCCCCCCCTTTTTTTTTTTAAACAAATGAAGAAAAGAAAAGCAATAAAACCATCTCAAAAGCTACATTGTGCAATCCTCACACAGGTAAAACTCTCGTTAAAGTCCAAGCTGCTTTGCTCTTCCTGAAACTTCCGAACCTATGCCTGGGTTACAGCCTTTCTTCAGTGCCGAGCTAAGTAGCTGGAGTTAAGGACGGCAGTGGCTGTGCATGCACATGCACTTACACATACATAGACACGTACACGTACACTTAACACACATGGCTTACTGGTCTCGCACATGGGCCTTCACAACTCACACAGAGCTTCTATGTTATTAGCAGATAGTACAGACATTAGACACAGCTCTCTGAAATACAAGCTGGTGAGAGAATAGTTTGAGTTTTGTTTAGTCTGGTATGAAAATAATATCGATAATCAACAGAAATATATAATCTCAGATGTTCTTTCACCCAATTATTCTATTAATGCTGATGACAGGCTTGTTTCTGATTTTTTCAACCTTTCTTTTCAATACTCATGAAGAAATATATTTGAGACATCTCTCCCAGTAACTTCAGTCTCGATTAAGCATGATTAAAAACACAAAAGCCTAACAAAAAATCAAAAATGAAATATTTATTACCGCATTTTGTGACTTAACACCTTTTTTTTTTTTTTTTTTTTTTTTTTTTTTTTTTAAAACATAACGTCACAGTCCTCATACAAGTATTTTAATGTAAATTTTGACAAAGCTTAAAGGTAACAGCATTTTCTTCTAGTGAGGAACACGTGCTGAGAAAGGAAGAATTCATGGACATACAATACCAATTCCACAGCAGATCTGATACTAGCAAAAACATTCTTTTTTTTTTTTTCAATTGAGGTAAACACATAGAATATCTAACATGAAACAATTAATAGACCGAACTCTGTACGAAGTTTGTTACAGTATTCTCTTGCTTTTTTTTCCCAAGCTTTGAGTTCATGATAAAGTTCTAGGTTTGGTGCAAAGACCGTTAGTAACTTCTTTCATTGAGGAAAGCTGCCCAACTTTTAGTTATGTTTTGTCCAAAGCCAAGGCTCAGAACTACTGGAAGAAGCTCCTGCTCTGTCTGTTTTGTCTTTTAAATCTTCACCTGCAAGCTCTTTGAAGAAGAGTCCAAAAAAAAAAAAAAAAAAAAAAAGACTGGAGGAATGGGGAGAGAATGGGGAGAGACTTAATAAAGCACAAACTATAAAGATCTGTTTGAAACTAAAGGACACATTTTATGAAGGAACAAAATGAGGGAATGGCAAGGCCTTCTTGGAACAGTCTTCTGAGTGATGAGAGACCCAGCAAGACTTTTCGTCTTCATCTCCAGGGTAGTTCTTTTCTCACTGGCCAAAACAGGTCTTTCAAGGTCTTTCATGGATAGTGACTTCACTGCTGAACCAAAACAGTCATTCTTTTGGGAACAACACACATAGTGTGGAAAACAAGGATTTTTTTTTCTTCTAAAACTATTTGAGGCAACATAACGGAGTGATCAACAGAAATGTACAAGTTAACTTAGTTCCTATGTTTATACTACAGTAGTTATAACTCTTGGAGTCTTTTTTTCTTTTTTTTTTCTTTTTTTTTCTTTTTTTTTTTTTTCCCAGAGGATCTGTACATGGACATATTCATTTCAGTGAGCCCATGGTTTCACATTTGTGTTCTTGTTTCATTGGTCCTCTGTTGTTGATGAAAAATGACAAAAAGTAAAAAATAATCACAGCTGTCTGGAATTTCGTATTAAGTGTCAACATCTGGTCAAAGTTCAAAAGTCTTAAAATAGTTTTTACTTTGTTTTGTTTTTCCCTTGAGTTCCCTTCTACTACTGGGCATGAATGTCCATAACCTGTCCACCAACACTGGGGTCTACAGAATTTAACATTGTGGGGCTCTGTGCTGACATGGTCATTCCAGGGTGGGTAGGGGGTCCTCCGTGCATCATCATGGCTGGGTGATGGGGGTGACTTGGCAAAAATGAATGGATTGGGGGTCCATGTCTTAATTGAGAAGGGTGTGGGGTCATCTGGGGAGGAGTGTAACTTGGCTGTGCCATACTCATACCCATAGGACCACCCTGAGATACGTAGTCCCCTGGCATGCCTTGCAAACCTAGACAAAAAAGGGGGAAAAAAAAGCAGGTCAGATTCCTCAACGTTTTTACAATTTACCCATCTAAAATGAACAGGAAAAACAACAGACACTGCAAATCTTCCGTCTAAAATTAGCTGCAGATTC
>NC_139046.1:40233267-40285767 GCF_965140915.1 Aythya marila | reverse complement strand
ATAGGCTGTACTATTCTTCTTCTGGCATTAATAAACCTGAAACAGAATACAAAGAATAGCAGTCCTTTCATCAGCTTGCTTCTGTGTTTTGAGAACACCTCTGCCTGAAAACTGACAGGATTTTAGCGCGGCACAGCTACGTGTTTTGTTTCGTGTTTCTTTTTTAAAGAGTATAAATTCACTTTAGAGGATTTTCCTCTAAGTGCCCAGAAATCGTAACTGGTAACATGCTTATCTTACTAGCTAGCTTAAAGCTGGATTTGCCAGAAGGCTTTAAAGAGTAAACGCAAATGAAAACTTGTGTTTAAAGACAAATGTTTCTTTAACTTCTTAGGGTAGCTTGGAACCTGGTTAAAGTTCACAGGCTGCACGACTATTTTTTTTCCCCCCTCCATCACAGGGATTCAGCTACCCTTGCAGCTGGCCATAAATGAGGACCAGGCTTTGCCACTCTGTGCTTTCACAAGGTATTGTTAGGTCAGCAGAGCCATCAATTAGGCTGTCTGAAGTTTTATCACCAGCACAGCAGCAATAAGTGCTGGCCCAGAAAGACTTCTGCTCTTCTGCAACTCCTGCAGTTGGAGCCTGTAAAGGCCGGGGTCGCCGCGAGGTCAGTGCCAGCTGGGGGCGACCTCTGCGGCCGACCGGGGACACCCAGCGCACGGCACCCGCCGGCCGTAAACCCAGGCACCTCTCAACTCGTTAGGAACAGCGAGCCGCAGGTACATGTGGTTAATATTAGGCCCAAAATAACTTTTCTGCACCCCCCCTTCCCTCTCTCAGATCAGGCCCTGTAGCTGCGCTGGGTGCTGAGGCTTTTGAATGCCGGGGAAGGCAGTTAGTTGGCTGCGGAGCCTGGATTTAATTTCGCTGGTAATCCAAAAATAAGTGCTTGCGTATTTCTTGTTATCTTAATGCACAACAACCCACATTGGCACAAACTAAGGCAAATTAATTTCGGCAAAATAATTTTCAAAAGTACTTTTTCGCACCGTTTCTTTCAAAACAGGGCAATTTTCTATCACTCACAAGCCACGCTTGTTTTTGTCCCCCTTCTTTGTGTTTGAGAACACTCCGGAGCTTTTGCGCAGGTTTTGTGTGCTATTTCACAGTTCAGACTTTAGGCTGGTGACCCTTAAGGAGTGCTAATGAAGTTGAATACTAGTGTTTAATCCTCTTCAGAAATACTAACATGCCCATCATCCAAAACAGCCTCCAATAATTGCCATTGGGCCCGATCCAAAGCCCAGCCAAGTCTTTCAGTCAGGAACTGAAAACTAAGTTCATCTGCTCATTTAGTAAATTGCTGGCCTTTCTATAGCATAAACTCCACAAGCCCTTTTGTTGTGCTCTCCTCCCACCCCCCTGCCGAAATTCCGCTGCAGATAATGAAGGATGGTACACCTTTGCTTGCCTCTCCCGTAATCACAGTTGTGGAAATTTCATTAGACAGATGCATAAATGCTACAAGTAACACTAAAACACTCTTTTGCATCTCTCTGTTTACATCCTAAAGATGTTCTTTATTCTTTAAGAAAAGTATAATTCAGTTGTCAGAAATGTCATCCTGCCTCAGAATTAGTCATGACTTCAGGTATTAAAATAAAAACTCAGACACAGTCGACGTACTTGTTTATTCCCTTCTGACTGCAGTGCGGGAAGGCAGTTCTTACCTTAGCACTATGATTTCTAGACATGTTTCCGTCCTTAAAGACAAAGGTCTCCGATAGGACTTAATTTGCTTAGCTGCTTTCCAGTAATGTTACTACACTGACCAAATGGAGCCTGACCTGAACCTTCTCTAGCCAGTATGCCTTTTATCAGCTAAAGTTAAGGCCAATAGAGATTAACAGGAAAGCCTGATAAGGCTGTTTTCTCTTCTCCTATGAGCTTCTAATGGTGTATACAGATGGCAAGGTTTTAAAGAATGGAATGAATGCTTATTTAGGTCTGTAAAAAATCACAGACAACAGACACTGCCTCCCCCTCCCCACACACACACTTTTCATCTTACTAACCTGTTTTCTTCAATCAGACCACTCTTCACGGAAACCAAATTGGTTTTTATTTTATTTTATTTTATTTTATTTTATTTTATTTTATTTTATTTTATTTTATTTATTTTATTTTATTTTATTTTATTTTATTTTATTTTATTTTATTTTATTTTATTTTATTTTATTTTATTTTAAACCCCAACCACTTTTATTATTTACATCTGGTAGTCCCCTTATTTATGTCCCTTTCCACTTCCCTGCAAACACACCCTCAGTCACAGGGCTGCGAAGCATTATGGGCCTTGGCTCTCAGCGGGAGAACTCGACACTGTCTTCAAACAAATAATTAAGGGGAAGGTTAAAGGTTCACCCAGAGGTCATATCTTTGGATACTCCTCAGAAAGTTTACATTAGTAAGAAATGGGTGCCCTCTGAAGTGTTTTTTCAATGGGTTTGCACGACAAGGCAGAACATTAAGAAAATTCTATGTCCTGAAAGGTTTCAGTTGGCAACTGCTTTACGGTCATGAGTGGGCAAATTTGGATACTCTGCTCTGGTCCTGCACATTTGACAACCACCATGGCATAAGTCTTTTGGATATTGAAATACTGAAAATCTGGGATATTGAAAAAAACTTGTCCAACTATTCACTTCCCTTGTTCTGTTTCCCTGATACGAATAATGGCAGCTTTTCAGGGTGAAGTCTATATAGAGACATTTCTTTTGGAAATTTTTGCAGTAATTATTTTGGAAATGGGAATTAAAGCCCTAATATTGAGTCCCCCAATCTTTATTTTGCTACAGAGAAAAATAGTAGTAAAAATGATCACATTCATCCAGCAATTTTTTCCAAATAACAAAAAAAAGCACTTTGCTTTGATTTCTGGTTTCACTGTATCTCCATTTTCCTGTTGCGCATGTGAATAACTGCAGGTGCAAATGATGGCCTCTAGACCAACACCACTTTGAAGAGAAGATACTCCATCATATTCTCGGAAAGATATAGGGGCACAGGGACATTAGGCATCCAGATCATTTTGAAATTCCATTCCTGTGGTTTCTCTGAAAAATCCTGGCCAGCAATGGCATCAATTATATCCACCAGTGGGTATGTCTGAAAAATTGTACTTGGAATTATTTATTTGCAAAATTGCAGGTGCAAACAGACATACATTTCAGGTCAAGATAAAACGGGATCCTAGAGTCATAGCAGTAACTACATCACATAACGCATCAGCACAATTGGGAGACAAGGGCACAGAATGCAGTGTTTGTGGATTATTATGTGTCCTTTATACTGCCCCATAAATATGCACAGTGCATAATAGAGACATAGAAACCACAATCCCTGCCCTAGTCTTTACTTTTTTTTTTTTTTTTTTTTTTTTGAATCCCTCAGGGAGTCATCTCTAGGGCCAAAGTAAAGCAAAATACAGCCTTCTGCACAGCACTTCAGTTGGTGTATTGCAAAAACACTGTGATGTTATTTTGGCACAAACGCCTTCAAAAGGCACTAAAAGATAGGTTAAAAAAAAAAAAAAAAGGTAGAATGCCAGTGCCACTATTTCCAGCATTACTCGGAACCCTATAAAAGAAGAATTCACAGCTCTGCTCCTGACACTAATTACCTGCCTGGTTCATACCCTTCACCCAGAGGCCAAAGATTGAATGGCCTGAAAAGATGAATAAAATCTATCAACAAGACATGGATTTCTTTGTTACTCTTCTGTTAATAGTAATTCCTATAATTTGGATGATAACAGCGTTTAGAGGACCCAGTGAAGCTCAGTTGTACTTCACCCCATACTGCACAAACACACTGTCCAAGAGAACTCACAGTCTGAACAGATTTCTAGGCAAAGCTTGGGGGAGAGGAGACGCCTTCTCCCTGTTTGCAAAGGGGAACTGAGACAGACGGAGATTAAGTGACAAGGCCAAAGTCATACAAGAGATCTTTGGCAGAGCCACACTCCCAACATAGATTTCCTCAGTCCTCTTTCAGCGCTTAGTACAATCTGCTATCCATATGCTATCTTTCCTTTGTTCCCCCAGATTAGCAGTCAGGCACACTGGCAGGGGAGTAGGGAGAGAGTTCCCATTGCCACTGTTTGTACCTTACCTGCTGTGTAGATAAAGAGGGGTCATCAGCCTCCGGGGCTGAGTCGATACCTTCACAAACTCTACATTCATGTGGTATTTGGTCCTCGTTCCAGAATGATAAATGAGGTATGTAATGTTGAGAAATACATGTCATTGACATAGTACTTTTAATGAAAATCTCACTTCCAGCATTTTGCAAGTGACAGATTACCAACTCCCCTTATTCGAACAATAGCCATTTGAAATGAAAGTTTTCTGCTTTTTTTTTTTTTTTTTTTTTTTTTTTTTTTTAAATTGCTACCTAAAGCAGCCATATATATTTTCTATAGCAAAAGTCTGTCTTTCTTGCACAAGTAGTTCTGGTAACTTCAGTGGGACAATTTACAAAAGCGCAGCCAACAAAATTTGGCTCAAAATGCACAACAATATGGACTTTCAAAAGAAGTAATTTCATTTTTTATCCAGCAAAAAACAGTAGAGCAGTAAAGGTACACTAGTGAATATGCAGTGTAGTCTGGTGATTTGGTAGCCCTAGTCCTAATTGGTTTCTACCATTGCTAATTAGCATGACAATATAATCTAAATATATGCATTTAATTACATCTCTTCAAATAGAGCCTCGGTTTTCTTTGTCCAAAATAAACATGTATTCTGTATTTTATAGGAAGTTCCTTAATTAGTCTTCTTTATATATTTATCATATTTTATCTCAAGTCCTATCAAATGATGTTAAACTCACATTTACATAATACGTTTAATATTTATAATAAGTAACATTCAGATAAAATTGCAGAGAAATATGTCTGCAACTGCAAAAGAGAACAAACAGCAAATAGAGATTTCTTAGTCTGCTCGTTCATGTCTGGCACATTCAAAAATAATTTTGTCATTGTTTTTACTGTCTTTTTGTACATACAGTGAGTTTCAAAACACAAAGACTACTCTGTACATGAATCTAAGTAAGAGTAATTTTTAAAATGAACTGTTAGTGACTGTACTGATTGGAAATCAGAATTAGAAATATCTCCAGCTTAACTCTATGGTTGTCATGGAAAAATCACTTTAAGTATGTAGGGTCACAAAAATCTTGTTTCAGGAGGTTGAACAGCATGAAAACTTAGGAAACTACAATTCATCTCCAAGTTGGAGTCTAACGTGAACTCAAACAGAGAGTTCTAAATCCTATCACTTGACTATACATCTCATGTCTACTGTGAGATGAACTGGTACAAAACTGAATCAGTCTCCTATAGAAGAGTAGACTGCTCCTTACGAGAAACTGAGGAACAACATGGGCCACCAAGTACAGCTCAAAACTTTTAAATATCAGTCCTCTATTTTCACTTAATATTTCCACCCCAGAAAATGAGGTGTTAAAATACTGGATTTATTTAACAAATCAGCCACTGCATTAAATGGGTTCTCAACTCTATGTGAACAACTGAGAAACAAATTAGTGAGATAAATTCAGTGTCAGTTATCTTAAAGGATTAATGACGAGGAAAGTTTTGCCTCAGTTCAGATTTTAGCCCAAGAAGACATTTCTGCTCATTCGCTTGAAAATATACAAATACTGAGTGAATATTGTCACAGGCTTAGTCATAGCAATAATATAAATAACAGTAACAACAATAATATAGGGTTAAAATTGTTTATGCACAAAACTTTTAGGTACCCAGAGGAACAGGCTAAAAAGATTTTTCAAAAACCTTACAAATCTAGATGAGACGCTCAAATTTTATTAAGCCTAGGTAAGTGGGAGCTGAGCTTGATGAATAAATTGGGTTTAAGCACCTGCTTCAATCTGCTGAGTAAGAGCCTAAAATTCATTCTAATAAATAATTCAAATGTTTTCACCTTTGCTGAGAAATCTTTGCCAAAAATTATATCTCAGTATTTGAACTGTGAACATGTTGGTGTTTAGCCCAAGAGTATACTACATTGATCCCTTGTTGCCCAAGAATGCCCTAATTTGGAAGGGAAAATAAGCAATGGAATATATTTAAGTCACAAAAAATGTTTTCATAAGTAACCTGGAAAATTACTTTTTTTTTTTTTTTTTTTTTTTTTTTTTTTTTTTTCTGAAAGAACTATTTTAGAAATCTTGAGTTCAGAGCATCTGAACGTATGTATTAGAAAAGACTAATTTTCAGAAACATTTTATCGATATACTCCATCTCCTTTGTACCAATCTTTGTTGGTCATCCAAACTTTTATCTGAGCAAGTACAATCTAGTTATCTTACTTAACTGCTCTCTCCGATATGTATTCTAAACTGACAGAAATAGGTTTAGGTGTACTTTTGTACATGCGTGTACAAAAATGGTTGAAAAAGCCCTTGTTCATGTTTCACTGAATCTGTGCTGCACCTGGTTACCAACACTTATTTGCAGCGTTCCTTACAGAAAAGTAAAAAAAGCTGTTAGTCACCTGGAAATGAGCCATCTAAAGAAAGTTTCCTTACACCCCAAATACTGAGATATGGAGTCACTTCCATGACTAGGAAAGAGGGAGGGACAGGCAGGTTAATTCCCTGACAAGACTTCACGTCGTTTTGGTTAGCCTTGTTAGAGAAGAGGGCTTGTGGGCTGTTTAAACTGACTTTCTTAAGCTAATTTTGGTATCTCACATCTCTCATAGGTGTGATTCAGAAGACCTAAGTCAGCATCCACAGTTGGTGGAGGGAAGGCTCTAGATGACAGCGAGCATCTAAGCTGGGTGCCTAACAGCTCAAGGCAGGCACTAACAGCCCCATAGACCTCTGCCACATCTTGTATGTTTATGTTGGATCTTCTAAAAATACGTTATGCCACCAGGAGTTGCCAATTGCTGAAAACCATAGATTTGCCCATCCTGTACTTGTGAGACTGTCTTAAAAAATTTGAAATTTAAACAGCGTTCTTCTTAGTATTTACATTCCAGGTTTTTGAGTCATTGTGTCACATTTTTAAACTGCTCTCCTCAGTCACAAAATCTAGAAACTTACTTGGAAATATTCTCACATAACTGCTGTCTCCTGAAGTTGGGGCCTTGAGTTAACATGAAATAACTTGAGCCTTGTGATAAAATCATGAGAATTGGCAACAGGGACAGCTATTTACCTCAGAGAAAATATGTTTCTTTAAACACATGACTCTTGGTTACTGGGTTACCTTTTCAGATCACAGGAAAATGACTTGGCTTCTGCCAAGGCCCTGGTGTGTTTCACACCAGATCACACACCCTGGGCAGCCATGCTCACATGTGCTCCAAGGACTGTGCAGGGCAACACTGATTGCTGCCCAAAGGTGCCCTGGCAGGGATGCACCGCCTTGCCATGCAGACTCTCAGTGGGGTGCAGCTATAGGGCTCCCTGGTGCTCCCCGCCACCGTGAGAGACATAAGACCTGCCAACACCCCACAGCCTTGTCACCACCTCAGCACTGTGTGGCCGGAGCACTGCTTCAAGGGTGGGCTGGGGCACCATGGCCACTAGTGGTGGTGCCTCTGCCATGGGGCACGGCAGCCTCCCCTCTGCCCCAAGGGCAAGGTGGTAGTGCTCTGTTTTCCCTTGGTGCAAGTGGCCAGGGGGATTGCATGGCCCTGGACAGTACGTAGGCCATGAGAGGTGGGAAGTGAGTTTGGTAGGCGAGGGTAGTGAAGAACCATGCCACACCTGCACATGCAAAAGGATAGGCACACTTTTCCTTACAAGCTTTCAGAAAAGCTCAACTTTGGTGGAAGAGTATCCTTTTTTATGCCCCTTAGATTTCTGGCTTGTAAACAAGGGCCGCTCTGTGAGTGAAACCACACCTACAGCCATGCAGCAGTCTGGCAGGCCCTCATTTCCCAAGCAATGCCTGTTACTCTTCCAGTGTGCCATCAGATTATTCATATATGGCTATTTATCATGCACCGTAAAAATGATCTTTTAAAGATACTTGAAAGGAAGGGAGGAGACAAACAGACATACTTCCTTAGCTATTCATATCTTACAGATAAAATGCAAAGTCAATAGACATAAGCTGTAGTATGTAACCTCATCCTGTACTTGATTTATTGCAGATGGGAATCAACTAGAAACTGAATCACTTTGAAATTTTTACTACTGACATTAAAATTCCAGGTTTGTATACATACATCTTGTGGAGATGCTAAATACAATTTTAGCTAATTTGGCATGTGCTTTGACTTGCTGGCACTTAGACGTCCATGTTAAAGGTGGATAACAAACCTGCTATAAAATCTTAAGTAACTCATGCATTTAAAGATGTGTTA
The DNA here is from genome assembly GCF_965140915.1 of Aythya marila. Taxonomy (NCBI): domain Eukaryota; kingdom Metazoa; phylum Chordata; class Aves; order Anseriformes; family Anatidae; genus Aythya; species Aythya marila. The sequence goes on along the minus strand of NC_139046.1, from coordinate 40,277,413 downwards.
GTTTATTATATTAAACTCATAGGACAAGATTTTTAAAACTGATGACAGTCCAGCAGACTTGAAAACATAATCAGCTTATTCAGCTTCTTACATGGGAGTTGAGGACTCTCATTTTAGCCAACTTTTTCAAAAAGAATTGTGTAGTTTTACAATATCACATTGAAGCATTAAAGTAACTTACATATCTTTTTAACTGTTTCATACTGAGTTTTTTAGCCAACTCTAAATTAACACGAAAAGGAGAGTTGTCAACAAATTTAGCATCTGTTTAACTTCCCTGATCAAATTAGATTAAGGTATTAATTCTGCTTTTCAGTGGAAACTACCTAAGTAGCAACCTGCCAAAAATACATAAAGGTGTTTAGCAATTATGTACTGGGTATGTTTGAAGAGATCAAGGTGCACTCACATGTCCTGTGCTATGGATATCTCTGATTAGCTTGTCATCTTCTCTGAAGAAGATGTAGCCCAACTCTCCTATACTATGTAACAGGCCAGCTGTTAGCTGTCTGTCAAGCACCTAAAGTGGACAAGTAGTCCAGGAGCAAAAATGTCACTCCTTTGATCTGGCAAGGAGCAGCTGCTGATTTATAGAGTAGGACTTTGTTCTTCCGTTCTATTTTACTTTCTTTCCTAAGGCAGAACCACAAAATCCAGCAGAAAAAAAAAAAGTGCCGTTCTCTGCAACATCAACAAGCTCTGACAACTGCAACAGGGTTTTTCTTGGCCCTAACAAAGCTCTCAGGCATCTCCTTTGACGCTCACCTTTTTTTTTTTTTTTTTCCTTCTTCTTTTTGCAATGCGGTAGTTATTGTTTAATTCAGCTTCTGTAAATGGAATGGACTGTGGCCAGCAAGCCTGGGGCATAAACACACCTGTATGAAAGAAGCCTTATTGTAGCAACCATCTACAACCAACCTGCACATGCACTACCAGTTCGTGAGTTCAGAAGGAATGTTCCATTTTCCCTGACAGTAAATTTTGCCTTAAGATAACAAATTTTTTTGTACCCACTGTCCTGTCTTGACCATGAAGCGTGTACATTTTTTCATTGTTATTAAAATCTGAAGATAAAAAAATATGTATTTTTCTATCTGTCAACCAGTGGACCTAAGGAAATTGCATCCAAAGAGCCCTTTTTTAAAAAATCACAGACAAAATAGATTTATAGAAATACAGTGCTGAAAGTTTGAGAACTACTGATCCCAAAGATACCCTTTCTGTTTCAGAGACAGCAATGCAATTGTAGCCACCTCCAGCTTATACTGTTACAGATTGTCCTAAAAATAAAATAAAAAACTGTAAAACATGTATTTATTAAGAAATAGAACTTGATGCAACTAATTGGACTGTGATACCACAGCCCAGACTAAACGCTCTCTTCAGTTCTTTCAGGCTCAGGTGCTGAATAGATGCTGTCAGACAATCAGTGACTATACAAGGTGTTAAACTCCTGCCTCACCTACTGGAATGGCAAGGAAGTTTTCTCTGTTGCAGCTGCCCCTTTATTTCATTTCTGATCTGTTTTCAACTTTATTAGCTGAAAAAAAGTTTTACGGGCCACAAGAAAAAACTGCAGTATAATGCTGGTGAGCTGGAAAGGAATATCTCATGTGCTTATGGATTGGGAAGTGAACCACACAACAAGCTATGTATTGACCCTGGTACATGTCTGCACACATGCTGTGGTCACACTTCTTTATACTGTAATTTTAAAAACAGGCACAAAAGGTTTACAAAAACAAAGAGGTGAGGGTGGTGGGAGCGTCAAGACTACAAGGTCTTTTGCATATATGTTATCTTGTGGAAATAAATAAGAAATGTTACAGCCAAGCCCCAAAGGGAGGCAGGAAAATGATGATGTACAGGATAGTATAAAATGGTATATTAAAAACTGAGCTGTCAGTGGAACAATAGAATATTAAGCAAAAGACCATAATAATTGGCAGATATTTAGCTGTAGACATCTTCCTATGGTTGGTGGGTACTAAAATGAACATGAGAAGAAAGAGAACTAGTTAGGTAATTAGAAGTCATGGGCATAAATAACACATGAAGTATAAACAACACCTACCCCCCATTTTATATCTCTTATTCAGGTATACCTAATCAGCTCTCAGTAAGTCATACCTATGTGCTGATATCGCTTGTGTTTTGGTCTTCATACTGGTTACAGGAGATTCAACTTATGTTAATCTTCCTTTTCTCTCTAGATACAGAATCACGTTCATTTTTCTCCTTTAATTATTCAAATACTGGTAGCAAGTCTTTTATCAAACCAGAGGGTCTGATGGCTTAGTAGCTAGAGATGTGTCGGCACCACAGACATCATGGATTGCAGCCTCCATGTTACAGAATACTTGCTCCACAATGACCGAAGATATTGCCAGCATAAGTAAGGGATGGCTATATTGTTTAAGCATGCTAAAACCAAGCAGAAATTATACCTGTCCTCCCTGTGTCATACTGGCAAAGACTTTACTCCATCTCATCCCATTTTGTGTTCTCTATACCACACAGGAGTCATGTAAAAATGCTTTAAAAACATTTTTGAGAGTTTGTTAGTACATTAATGTGTTCCATGTACCCCTGTGTGTTAGTTACTATAAGCCAAACTAGTTTGAATCATGGAATTGAAAAATTAAACAACCTCTGTGGAGCTGTTTGCCTGTCACTCTGTATCTCAGGCTCCTGTACTTTCAGACCAGAGCTTCATCTCCCCCAGGGCTCAGCTCTTGCTCCCCAGACTACCTTGCTGGCTTACCAGAGATAATTGCAAACTACATCTGGCAAGTCAGTGATAAAGCTTGCTGGTGCTCTGCAGGGGTCCTAGATGGCTAGATATGGTGTGATTGAGGATATATATATGAATGTTGTACCATTTCTCGTCACTATGCAGTTTCCATTCTTCTGAACAAGCAAAGGACTGAAACTGGGAAGAACTGTGCTTTCTGAAGCACTTAGAAGGTTGGGTTCCTCTGATTTCAATACTCTCGTGGCTTATGGGCAGAGCACAGCACAGGAAGAACCTCTGCTCAAGTGCACCACGTTTAGGTTACTGAGTTCCCAAGCTAGAGAGGGGTCTATTATTATTATTATTATTATTATTATTATTATTATCATCATCATCATCATCATCATCATCATCATCATCATCATCATCATCATTATCATTATTATTTCTTATTTCTTCTCTTAAAGGACAGATAGCTGGAGAAATACCTCTTAATGTAGTCACTGCCATTTACATACCTCATGTGAAAATTAAATCACACCACAAAAAGAAACTTGAAACTGAGCACATACTTCTTTGATGAAAACTGGCCAGTTCTGTAAAGTGTTCCACTATCCCATATTTTACATACAATTGAGATATCTATTATGAAATGAAGCCCAATCTATATAACCTATCTAATATTTATCTTTCTTTATGAGAGCAGTTTGGAAACTGTGTGTGATCTTACATAATGTTAATAACTGGTTGCTGATGGATTTCAGCATTAATTCTGACTGTTCTGACTGGTTGGGTGTTGAGGCTTAATTTTCAGTAGAATTTCACTAACTGTTCCTGCACTGCGTAGGGGTGAAGGCATCTAAGAATATGTGTATAAACCTGCATTTGAGCCCATAAAATTAGTAATTGCAGGGCTGTATCCAACAATGCTGATCACTTTAGCCTGATCTAGTTAAAGCACCCAGATGTATAAGTAAAATCTTTAAAATGACCAAGTCCTATTATAAAACTTAGTGTAGGTTCTGTAAAGCCCATCTTAATGTTCAGCAAAGATTAGAATTAGAAGGCAGTATTAGTAAAGAGATATCGAATTTTGGTGCCTAAATTGTGGGTGATCTGCTACCAGGGAAATTCCTATCTCTGGTTAGATGTTCCAGGAATCACCAGAAGATGGACTTAGATATCTAACAACCATTAAAAAAAAAGAAAAAAAAAAGCTTTCACTTAACAGGGAAAGTGCCTAAATTCTTTTGGCATGTAGATTTCTGCTTTTTAACACCCCATCCCATCAACACTTTTTCTTCTGTGTTTACATGTATTGTAATAGCTCTCTGTTTCTGAGTTAGAGGAAGACACAGTGTCCAGTCAGGTTTCCTTTGGGTCATTTTAGTGTGAGTAATTTAAGATAGGTCTGTTCTTTCTTATAATAACATAGATAAAGATCTCTTTCCTTTATAGCTGACACCATAATTATTTGAATATTTATCTGGAAAGAAGGAGATCAAGTTTTGCCTCCCTATCCTGCTTGATTTGGAACAAAGACTTGAACATAGGTCCTTCACATATTCTTAAACAATATCTGAATCACCAGTGTATTCAGTATAGTGAACAAAGCCCTTTCAGTTCTCATTCTGAGAAGATGTTCTGCCACCTGAAGTAATTATACAGTCATTGTAATTAACCAGAAATTAACTCTCATACATCTTAAGTTGGAGCCCTAACCAAGAGGCTGTACAGTCAAGCCCTTGTTCTTATTTAATTTTGTTCTACTGACTAGTCGTTACATACACAACAGAATTGGCAGTCAAGAGAACAAGAAAGGCATGATAGAAGACTGAAGATGGAGCATTATGTTCAATAGCCCATTGATTGGGAAACTCAACTCACTTGGAACAGTTAAGACAATGATTTAAATCAAGATGAAGAGAAGACCTGCAAACATATATCCTATTTAACAAGTGAATTTTCTAGCCAATGAGCCATTGAGTATAGCACTCCCTCTACCCCATTTGCCTCTTTTGTGTAAAGCTCAGTATGGCTGATACATTACAAGACTTTGGCTGGATTGGGCCCCTGGGGAGATACACTGAGGCAAGGCTGATTTTGTGTTTAAAGTTGTGTTTCACTCTAGAGCATTTTATGCTCCAGAGTGAAACACAAATACATAATACATATGTATTTGTGTTCCCATTCCTCTCTCCTGGAGGTGCCATCTATATAAAATTACCACAGTCAGGGCAATATCTTGTTTATAAGTACTGCTAGGGTTACAGTTAGCAGTTTCCCAGTGATAGCACATTCTAAGTTTTGTGTGTGCTCACCAATAGAAACAATGAGATGTGGACCAAATGGTTTTAGGCATCCCAGGACTGGGAAGCAGCTAGGTGAGGATACTGGAATTTCAGTGATAGCTAAGGACAAGTATCAGCTTAAACTGAAGATTCCAGGATTTATTTTATTTTTCTTAACACTCATAGACAACTCAGTTGATATACAGTTGATATACATATCTAACAGACATGTATTCATGAGGAAATATTTTGTAAAACATGCTACACAGATCTTTTATTTTGACTTAAATGATTTATAAGACAATATTGTAATAATATTTTTCTAAGAATTTTGAGTCAAATTTTAGAATGCCTTTAGAGAATCTTTGAAAGAAACACATATTTTAAGGTCAATACAAACACTACCTAAAAAAAAAAAAAAAAAAAAAAAAAAGTCTGTGAAAAGGGGGAAAAATTCCTCAAATTCACATGCAGCATCTTCCATCTATGTAGTTCAGTATTGTGCTTGAGTGCATTAGATTCTTAAAATAAATTTTATAAGAAATTCACTATAAATAAAATGAAAACAATGTTTTCATTCTGATTCAGTGTCCAAACTGAGGAGAATATAGAAAGATAAATCAGCAGTAAGAAGAAGGAAAGTTATTCTTTGTTTTTCCTCTTTGAATTACTAAAGTATCAATGGCATGTGTACATTTCTAGGAAAAATGCACTTCTTAAATCTGCACTTCTTAAACCTTTCAATGCACTAAATTCACTTCTTAAACCTTGCAATGTTTAACTACTTTAGAAACAAATTGTGCCTTATTTATGACATGTAAACCTTTAGCATGTCAAAGTATAAAACAGAATAATAATGGCAACAAATGCAAATTCCCTAGGAGTCAGATGAACTAGTAAGGTGAGTTAGTTTCCATTTCCTTTTCTTGATTCTTTCCCAGTTGTTATATTCAGTCTTTCCAATGTGACTATATTATCATCCACAAAAATTTTAGCATCATCGTAATCATAAAAGATATAGTTTATATCTTTATAAATCACATGAGTCTTAGCAGACCTTAGTAATGCCACATCTGCTTTAATCCTAGTAAATTCTAGCCTAAGACAGCGTAGCCTGTGGTGTCTCACCTGAGTTCTCAGAGACATTTCAGAAAATGCATTAGCTTTGTGAGTCAGTGAAATAAATGCAAACAATTATAGTGGTAAATAGCCAAAGAAAAATTTAGCACTTTAAATGGGTTTTGACAGAAGCCTGAGTAGAAAAATCTAACTCTTTTATGCATGCCCTTTAACCACCAATCAATTTTGCTGAAATGAGCGGTCCAATTAGCTTCCTAATTTTTGATGCCTGATGAATCAAAATTAAAACAAAATAAAATAAAAAATAAAATAATGTATCTGGAAGACCGGTCTTCTATTGGTGGAAGAAACTAGGGTGTCTGGAAAAAAAATCCCAATATCAAATTCCACATCCTAATTTAAACTACTACTACTACTACTACTACTACTACTACTACTACTACTAATCCAGGTACCTCATTACTAGGACAAATTTGATGCAAAGATGTACAGCTAAGACTGGTGCTTAAAATTTTCAGGTGCATTAAATTCAGGTAAAAAATCAGTAAGTGAAAAGTTTTGTGGCCATGCTTTACATCCAGACTGAAAAAAAATAAAATAATTCATTCTTCTGCCAAAGTTATCCCTAGTGCTACCTAGATCATGTACTGGTTTTCCAGTAAAGCACAGGCCTATAATAACTGCTTAAGCATGCTATATAGTATTAATCTTCCTCATGAACTCGATCCCAAACCAGTTTCCATGGAGAGAAACTAAGAGGTATGTACAGGCAAAGGAGAAAATATATGGCTAGCCAATGATACAGAAAGGCTCTTTAGGTACAGAAAGGCTCTTTGGATGGGAGCTATGGTAGAGAGGAAGAATTTTTCAACTGAGATTGCAGAACAAAGAGGAGGGCAGTATTAGATGATTAGAGAAGAGAATATGAAAATAGAGACATAGATCTTGAAGTAGGTTTTGACATTGTTTAAGAAAAAACACTGAAATGGATCCATAAAAGGATGGGGGAAGGCTGCTGAAGTGCCTAAAGTAGGAGGTGATTTTGGTGCATGTGTGAGAAGGAATCATCAGCATGTGGCATGTTAGGGGGAATGAAGGAACAGAACTTAGAGTCCTGAGGGAAGGGAACTACAATAGTCAAGGTGAGAAGAGATGAAGGCAGACGCAAACATGACATACTGTCGAAATAGAAATAGGAAGGGGTGCAGACACTGGAGATGTGAGAGACAGAGCAACACTAGGAATTGCATGTAGATTTGAGGCAGTGGGGATAAATGTGTGAGATGTCCTAGAGGGTTATGAAGGACTAGGATTTGAATGTCCAAGAGAATAATGTTGCACCGTGATCAGTCCGTTTTGTTTACCAGGTTATAAACCCATCTATATAAAATGCTTCTATCCAAAATGCAAACTTCTTTTAGAAAATACTTTTTTTTTATTGTGATAGTTTGTTAGTCAAGCAATCTCTGCAGTGTCTGCAGCTGTGGCTTTTTTCATCTCATCAGTAATTTTAACTCTCTTATTAGTGTGAAGCTTTTCACAGTATTTAATAATTATAAATATACTTCCCTCCAGTTCTTGAGTTCCATTTTTTTTTGAGTATACTGTGCTTTCTTTAACATCTACATAATTTGCCCTCAAAATCATAACAACATCACAACACTTTGGAACAGAAGATGCAAATATGGTTCTGATATTTTTTTTTATTTTTATTTTATTTATTTTTTTTTAATGGTTGTCCAAATATCCAAGCCCTGAAATGGTATGCACCTGTGTGAGAGGGGGAACACTACATCTCATTGTTGTTTAATCCTCAGTGTTGTTTGTTGTATGAAGAGCAGAGTAGGCTTTTACTTATACCTGTTTTAAACTGTTCTATGACTCTCCAAAAGACTCCTGGATGAGATTAGCAGATAAACAGCTTGATTTCTCTTAGCAGCACTTGTTCAGACTGACAGCTCCCATTCATTCACTGGAGACTAAACAATATATATATATTGTTTATATATATATATATAAGACTCAACTGTTGTGCTTAATGACTCCTGCAAGGGCAGCTACACTATCATTACCACCAAGTGCATACAACCTGAGCTTGATGTTGGCCTACTTAAAATTACTATTTGCTTTGAAGGGTTGGCAAAGCAATTTATAAAATTATGGGGTGAAAGTAAGAGAAGCCCCATTAAAAGCGTTTCCTTTCCTTTAAAGGAGAGTGGACTGAGTAAGACTCTCTGAGTTTGACCCACTTGTTACCTCTGTACATTTGTCTTTATTAACATCTATTAACTGATTAGATTTTCCTTAGAAGTAATTGTGCGTTCTTAGATAATTGTATCATCATGGCTTCTTACTGGGGAAAGGTATTACATCCAAATACTTAGGACAGATAAAACTAGATGGATGTATCTGTCTGTCCATCCATCTGTCCACTCAAGAAACCTCTGAATATAGAGAATTTAAAGCAGTTGTGCAACTAGTAAATGAGAGGTACGTTCTTAAGAAGGAAAATTCACTTAATTAAATAGGTGTCAAAATTATTTTTGTCAACATCCACAATATCCATGATGCAGTGATGTTGTGTTTGTTCATATGGAATACTAGTTTTCAGAACCATAATGACTTGCTATTAGAAAAAACAGGGACATATTATTAGTATCCCCACAGAGTTACCTTCTAAATTATTTATACTTCTAACACTTCCATGTAATGGCAGTTTTAAACTCAAGCAAACAAAGCAAACCACACAATAGAGAGAGGGGAAGATAAATGTACCCAAACCATTCCTGAATGCATGCAGCTAAAAAGGCGATTCAAAACTAACCAGATTTTGTTTCCTACTCAAATCCTCATGAGCTTTGTAATAGAAAGCATCAAAGCTTTTTGGAGTTATGTCACCCTGATAAAGGATTGAACAGCAGTGCATCTGTTTTATCTCTCACATCTGAAATGTAAAGGAATGCAACTTTATTTGTCTGGTGCAAGTTTGCTCATTGTCTTTGAAATTCCACAGTGGACCCTTCACAAAAAAGCTTAGCTATCAGAAAGGTGCAGATGAGACCAGAGTCTTGTGTTACTCTTAAATTCATCCCCTAGGCTATGGTGTTAGGTTTGCACAGAAGTTTGATGGGCGGAGGAGAGGATTGTTGTTTTTATACAAACTTAGCATTGTGAATTATTTATTCTGCTTTCCACACTTGTTTTACTAATACACAGTGTAATGATAATACTTTAAGTAGAGTCAACACTTCTCAGAAAAATTGAGATGGGTTGCCTTTAAAAAAATAGAATCAGCCAAACTCAAGTCTGCTCAGTGCACAGAGGATGTGGGTGAAATTAAAGAGAACATAGCTCTGACTGAAGGCTCTAATGGTCTCCTCCTGGTCTTAAACTGTGTACTTTTATGATCAAATAAAGACCATCCTGTTCACTTTCCATTAAGTTATCTATGAAGTTTTGCCTTAATGATCAAAACAAATTCCAGCTGAAATCACTGTCTTATTAACTTACTGAGCAGCTAAACCTGGTTTCTCTAAAAAACAAACTTCTACAAAAGAGCATATGGCATGTGGTGTTTTTTTGTTTGTTTGATTTTTTTTTCCCACTGGAAAAGGAGTATGTATCTAAACACTCTCATCTTTTTGTCAGTCACAATACAAACAGGTTTTAAAAGTATCTAGTTGTTCTGAGTGCCTCTCTGGGTATTTGGATTAAGGGACTCAAAATAAACATACAATGAAAATGCTGGCCTTCTTTTTAAGGAAAATGAGCCTTACATCTATGAAGAATCTGATTTGCCTTATATTGCTTCAATTGTACACCAGCACCCTCCTTAATTATTGTGGATTTGCATTAGTTTAAAACTGGAGTAATGGAGCAGTGGATCAGGCCCAATAGTCAGACATATGTTTTCCACCAGATAATGGCTACTTATATATTTATGAATTTTAAAATGCTTTTCAATCCAACTATCATTGTTACTATGTGCAGGAAGTAAAGAAGTAAATTGCAACCAAGCTTTCAGGGGTTTATTCCCTCATGAAGCACTTGTATTGCAAGTGTCACAGGAGGGCAACTGTATAGTGCCCTCTACATAATAAATGACACTGTTGAATATTCTTAAAGTAATTTCTGTGTGTGAGTGGTTTGGGGGACAGAGCTATTATCTGTTGGGTTTTACATACCTAATTACTATGCCATCATTTCTTTAACCCAGCTTCACAGAAAATTTCAAGGAGGTTTAAAATAATCAGTACTCTGATCTGTTCTGTCCTGATCACCCATAGAAAAAGTGAGTACTCTCAGGGCCATAAACAGCTTTCAGGCAAATGTGTAACTCCGGTGTCAATTGGAGTTATGTGCAGAGTCTCAGAGCAGAAATAGTATATAGCTCTCTACTCCTGAATATGACAGTCCTAATAAACCTTAACCTCGACATTCCCTGCTTTCCTCAACCACAGCTAAAAATGTTATACACATTTATACCATCTAACGAACCAGACATTAAAAGGAAACCACAGATCTATACCAATAGATTATCAGGAAGAGAAGTGTGAAGTGGATACTTGCTCATTGTAGTATCATGGTAGTTACAAAGAGGAAAGACCTAATACATCATCCTCTTCATCCTTCTGCAAGAGTAAGGGATAATCTACCAACAGAGGTCCCACCATCTACTGAAATAACAGTTTGTAAACTGGATAGTGCAAACAAACAATGCAAAAACCTGGGGAATAGAAACTCAGACTCAACATGGTGAACCTGGAAAGAAAATGAATGTTTATTTTACTCTCCTTTGGCAGCAATACAAATGAAGGATAAACCCCTCATTGAGGTAGGTTGCTGGGTTCAAGTGAATTGTGTCTTGTTTCTGAATCTGTCACATATTCTCTTTGTATAGCCCAATTAATTGTAGATGGTGAATCTGTTTATGAAAGGAAGTGAGAGGGTATAAGATTTCTTTTTTCCTTTTTGAGTAACTCCTTCAATTTAGAGAAACAATCAGCACTGAAATGATAGCAACCTGTAGCAAGTGGTGGTCAGTAATGAATATATATCACTGTGATGAGCAAGGGTGAAGTAGGAAACTGTGCTTTTGTTATGCCTTAGAGACATCTTCCATGCTATCCTTCTAGTTTTGCTAATAATCAAACCCTTAGTCTACGTGAAGCTCAGTTTCCAATCAGTTAATAATATCAATAATTATTGCTTCCCCACATTTCCTTAGGTTTTCATGATATGTTTTCTATTGTTTTTGAGACAATTTGACAATGTAGGGCACAAAAATATCTGGATACTAATATATCCATGCCTGTACACTGCATAGGATTTACCTTCTTCTGATTGAAATTCTGATGATGGCTGAAGAACTGATTACACTAGCTACAATTACTAGAGTCTGGTTTACAATTTGTTCTGCAACTGTTATTCACATGTAACTTTTCAGAAGTCTTTCTAAGATTATTTTTTTATGTGGGATAATTAGCCTGATATTTAAGAATTCTAATCTCATATAAATGCTCAATCAAAACACATATTTTCCTGTGAGCTAAAAATGCCTGGATTTCAGTTTTGATTCTCAAAAGAATGTTATTGTTCCTGCAGGACGTGCAATGGAACATAAAAGAGCATTTTACCTCACTATTTGAATTGGATGTGTTTTTTGTTTTTTTTTTTTTTCTCTTCTCCTCTTTTTTCTTTATTTTTGAATGTTTAATTGATTATTGTTGTCTATTGTGTTCTTCTTGTTTTTTCTTTCTTTCTTTTTTTTTTTTTCATTGTTTTTATCTTCTTCTCCTATAGTGTGAATTTACTGCTTTTAGAAAATCTGCAAAAAGACTGCTCTTCTTACACTATGCTTCTTATTTCATATATTTAATTTTGAAATAAAAAATAGTGGTTTTCAATTTCATGACCCATTCAGTTAGCCATCTCTCTTCAGGGACTACCAAAGAGGATGTCAATTAATTCTGACTGTATGATGCGTGCTTCAAAGCCCACCACTTCACTTCTTACAAACCACAAAACAAATGCCGTTAATTGACTTTTGGCAAGTGCTGATTGCAACTGGGCTAGAACTCATGACTGAAATTGTAAATGTTTCAGTGTAAGAAATACTTCCTTATCCATAAAATAAAAACTATACCAAAGTGGTAAGTAGACAAATTACTATGTCCTCATGAATTGCTAAGTCAATGCCTCCCTCTGAAAGGGTGGAGGAAAGAGAAGGATAAAAAAAATCCCAGTAAAGAATATTTTACTTTTGCAGACAGCAAGAGAAATTAAAAAATAAAAATAAAAATAAATAAAAAATCCAACCCAACAATGAGAAAGATGAGGAAAAATCAACCACTGAATGTGGGAGGACACTTCATATTCTTTATAATAGGTGTCTCACGTGAAAACACATCCCATCAGCTTCCTGATGAAGTGAACACCATGGAGGGGAATGGCAAAGTCAATCTACTCTGGTTTATACTGAAAGAAGCAACGTGCTAGAGGCGAACTAATGAAAAAGATTTGGAAGTTTGCTGAAATGGCAGGATCCAGATATTTTCATGGACATAGTTCTAGGCCCATCACAAGAAATAGTAAGTGTGATTTCCCTGGTTTTGCACTATAGGAAAGTCTCTCAACATCTACAGAGTTTCTTCACTTACTTCAGAATAATCAAGACTGCCATCAATCAGACCCAATGTCTCCTGAAATTTGCTATCATATTTTGTAGGATGTAAACTGCAGTCCCAGTCATTACTGGGCCCTGGAGGAAAGGTATCAGTAGTAAACATCATTGCTTCAATTTTCCCTTTCCTTGAAAGAAAACTATTTTATATACTTGAAAATGATAAGTTAACAAAATGTGCAATTATTTCATTGCCAGACCATTTTCCTCAACCCGGAGACTGACAGCAGAAGTGAACTGTGCACACTAAAGCACTTTCTAATTTATTTTAAACATATATTAGTTGCCTGCTTTATATTAGACAGGAACAATAATTTTGGTGCCCTTTTTTGAGCATTTGAATGTAAGTAATGAATACTGCATTTCTACTTGTACAATTTGTGTTTCAGGTAGCTTTCCTTCCCACAAAACAGTGCTTCTGGAAAGTAAGTCCTCCAAGAAACATATAGATATGAAAAATCCTGGTCAGAGTAGAGTACTAGGGACCAAGTATCAAGACTACATGGGTAGGGGCATTGCTGAAGGACAGACTGTGGAAGTAATTGCCCTTTGTGTTGCCTCCGTGGTGGTATACCCTGCATTGCTACAGTACCACAGTTCTTTTATATTGGTAAACAGTAAAGTCACTAAATATATCGGAGGCAACTCATACATCCCAAAATTATTGGACTATGCAGTCATAAAATCTGTGCCCTGAGGTCAACATAAAATACCTGTATCAGGTACAAGTTTCCTACTGTAGATTACGGATGTCTTTCTGTGATTTCATGTTCTGGTGAAGAGTGTTGATGGACTGTAACACCATTGTGGATCTGCAGGTATCTGCAGTCATGTGCTATTCTCCTCACATCATGATATATGAAGAAAGGAAGAGAAGAACAAAAATTGCTATAGTCCTTCAACATGGCAAAAAGGGTCCATTCCTTGCCAGTTTTCAGGACTGCTGTATCTGTATTTATAGTTCTGCATGAGTTGTTTGAATAAATTATTGCAACTGCTATTTGAGGACTGATTCAAAATCAAAATTAAAATCTGTGGAAAAGCACCAGTTCAGGTCAACAGGCTTTGATAAAGCACCACGGACAGTCTGAAGGAGAGGTTAAAGGAATGAAACCACTTTGAAAATGTGATCTTAACCTGCAAGCTCCCAACCACCACCTTACATTACCTATATAATGCCCCAATGTGACTTTTCCAGGAAAGTCAGAGAATGAGGCAGCAAAGTGCAGTTATGTTGAGGAGGAAAAGATGTTTTTTTATGTTATTTTTATGCTTTTACGCCTAACATATTTTAATGCTATTTTAATGTATTTTTATCTTGCTCTATAATATATTGTCATAAAACAGAAAAATATATTAATATGAGATGCCAACAAATGGCTTTTGCAGTTTTTCACCAGTTTACCTTTATCACTTCAGTGTTTAATTACTTAATATTTTAACACCTTTGAGGAAGCACACAGCTCCATCTCAGTGTTACAGCTTGGTAACCCTACACTGTTCACATGGAGAATCCACTTGCTGACTTCACTGCTAGTTCTTACTGTCAGAAAAGCTGTGCAGACTGTTATAACCTTGTCAGGTGACTGAATAATTTAGGGAACAGATTTCCAAAGCTATCCACGTACTTAAAACAGACATGTGCTTTGTGATATTTTAAAAGTATGTGAGGGCCATTTGAAACTGACCCACTATTACATGGGTGCTGTCTACAGTGAGCTTTACATCTCAGCTGCAGCTTCTAGGAACCTCTGCATTATGACTAGTAGGTTTAGAAATTAGATGTCCTGGACTAGTTCTCAGAAAAAGGAAAAACATAAGTTTCTGAGTAAAGCTGTAGGAAATATTTGCAGGGAACATAAAACTAACATAATAGTGGGTTTCAGCAGAAAAAATAAACCTTAGCCCAGGTTCACAGAGTGATTAAAGATTCTCATCTTTAGTCTTGCATTACCATCATGTTGTATTTTAAAAATGAAGGAAATGTTATAGCCAAACTGATGCCCAAACCGTAGCACTGCTTCTGGATTTGTCTCTGTTTTTTGGAGAGAAACAACATTTTGTGTTTAAGTGGGAGTTTTTACATGTAAAAGTAAGCATTAAGTCATGTGGCTGAAGACTAAAGCTGCTCCTCAGAGCTGCTTTTATGCAAACAGGACTCTCTAGAACATCCATGTGCCACAGACTATTGAGACTTGCTCTCCCCGATTTAGCAGTTTACTTAAGCGTGTGTCTGTCTATAAGCACATCGATAACTTCATTAACATGACTGAGGGTTAGGCAGGTGCTATGACAGCCTAATGGACTTAGGCCTCATCTGAAGAATGAATTCTGAGAATGTTTGTTCCTGAACAAGTCAGCCAACAGTCACTTCATTTTTTTAACTGATCAGATGATTTGGTCCATTGTATCGGTGGCCCTTGATTAAACTCAGAAATGAGATACTGAGCAAGAGCGAAAAATAAAATTGTTTTTGCTCATTACAATGAAGGTCACAGGCATTCATCGTGAATTTTATAAAAATGTTAAAATAATGGTTTACCTCAGGAAAAGCACCCAAGATATCAGTATGTGAGGGACATGCACCTATATTCTAGCCAGAGTGTCTCAGAAATGAGGGATAAGAAATAAAGCTAAACATACAAGAAGAAACTGAGAAAAGGTCTTGTCTGGAGCCAAATGATTGCCTGTTCCTGTGTTCACCCCACAGATCTGCATAGTGAGACCTTCCAGGGATCAGCAGGACTACTCTTTACCTCCAGAAAGCAATATTGCTCTGGGTAGAAATGAGCTCTGAACTTCTGTGCTTTTATTTCTCTTCTCCTTTTACAACTCCCACTGACTAAAATACTGGGTTTTAGGAGGCACTGAAAAGTTAAATCTGGGAGAAAGAATGACACCATGGACATAAAAGAACAGACCTCCGTACATTCAAGACCTTCACAGAAGAGTACCGTGTTCAGGAAATTCCATATGGTTGTAAAGTTAACAGAAAAATCCTGATTTCTTTTTGAAAATATTAAAGAAATATTCCCAGTGACTTCCAAAGTACTTACTGGCTGGCTTACAGGACATAGTGCTCATCAACCAAAAACATAGACAATTTTTAAATAGAGTATTGTTTTTAAAATCATTTTTCTCTGCGCGTAAAATGGCATATTCTTCCTACAGAGAGAAAATAGCCTTTATTAAACTTCTCTTTGCAGGCTCATAGATGAACAAGGCTAGATAATGAAAAGAGCCTTAAAAACTTTTGTGGGAGTTGCTTTACACTGAAAAATCTCAAGTGAAATACAACATATTTTACGTTGTCTGATAAAGAGGTTGTATAAGAAAACCCTCAAAATGCAATGTTTTGAGATCCACAATGAAAAAATGATTTCTTAGAAAGGCTTGCCTCTGTGATAATCTTGGCCAAGAACAGATTTCTACAGTTTAAGTACAATATGGATATTTGACTTGAGTGACTCTGTATGGACTGTGAAGTACATCAGATACTGAATTTAAGGAAGAAATACAGAAGAAAAAAATTATATATTCCAGTAGAAAACAAAGAATCATTGCAGCCTATTTAAGGCACCAAGCATATTCTAGACTATAATTTTCATGATTCTCCATAAGTGCCCTTCTATGATGATTCAAATTTTTTATACTTTCTCCTTCCATTTGTAGTTTTTAAGATGAAAAATAGAATTTTCTTGTCTCTGCTATCTTTAAATTAACACATACTCAGCAGAAAGTTAATGTAAATCTTTTACAATTTTATTTATTTTAAGTGGATAAGAATAAATGTACATAAAAGTACAATCTAAATCTTCAAATTTCTCTCAGTGCTCAGTTTCACCTGGAAATTACTCTTTTATCATTGGTAACATTAAACTAATGAGCTCACCATTCCAATTTAACCTTTAAAAACAGAAACCAAACCAGTGAACCAAACACAATGGCAGATGAGTTCTCAGGCAACTATAGGAAAGCCTACCATTCTGGATTATTGAATTTTGTATACTAGTCACTTTGAAAATACTGACTGGAGATAGTTTTTCCCATACCAATGTTCCTGATTCTTCATTGACCCACATCTTGGGCACAAATACTGCTTACTACAAAGGGAATGTAAAACAAACAAAAAACGTGTAGCTTTTTATGTGCATTGAGTGGGGAGGTTATCACACTAGGTACACAACAGCCTCAAGTCTTAAAAAAGCTTTAGTCACACCTTTCTGAGCAGAAAGATTTTACCAGGGCGTGTGATCTATAAGGGATCTTATGCTCCTCAAGCACTTCTGTTCTTCCTCTTTCACATATATTTGATGCTAAATGGTAGGTAGAACTAATTCTACCTTTATTCTTCCACTGGGCCAGATTTGTAAATCAGCTTGTCTTAGTTATGCTGATTACTATTATACTGTGGATTTTTCCTATTTGATAACTTATTTTGGTGTCTAGAAAATGACTGTCGTAGCACTACACACTCATGGTACCTTAGCTTGAGCACCAGTGTGGCAGTAAGGGAATTGGGACTACAAGGAAGACTGTTTTGGTGTACTTGCTACCAAATGGAAAGGGGAAAACATCTTTAGAATATATTCATAGAATCATAGAATGCTTTGGGTTGGAAGGGACCTTAAAGATCATCTAGTTGCAACTTCCCTGCCATGGGCAGGGACACCTCCCACCAGACCAGGTTGCTCAAAGCCCCATCCAGCCTGGCCTTGAACACTTCCAGGCATAGGGCATTCCACATTGACACTGTCTTCCTCCACACTCCCTCCCAGATAAGAATATCAGCTACTTAATAGTTTAGGAAAACAAGTTATCAGATTTCCTTGTTATATGACATTTCTCCAACCAGCAGTGCACATTGAATTCAAGAAGTCCAGTATGAGCAGGTTTGGACATTCAAAGTTCACATGTTGCTGTAGGCTTGAACTTTAATTCATTTCAGAGAAGCAAAAGTGTGTTTGCCACCTTACTGTGAACTCTCCAGTGAAATAATTTTCAGTGTAAGAATAAGCATTGTTACCTTACAGCAACCTGTGGTAAGACCAGTAGCAGTGATCAGCTAAAAACATTTAAATAGTGCAGACCTACTTATTTTGCTGTGTTTATGCCAGGGAATAATTTGGCCAATAAATTGGATCACATTGCGAGCTTAAAAATTCAGTAGATCTATGTTATTAAGAGTTGGGGCCTTAAGTTTGGGCTGACCTTTCCTATTCTAGCTCAGAAATGTAAATAACTGAAGCAATTAATACTATAACTAATATTTTAGCAGCCACAAGAGTCTGGTAAATGTACAGTATTTTCACACAAACTTTCAAATCATCTGGCTTTCCAAATAGTTTACAAAATTACAGTTGGCCTGCCTACGTCTAAAATATAGGCAGGGTTAATGGGTATTGTTTTTAATTTTTACCAATTTGATGATAGATCTTTTTGAAAAGAAAAGTCTAAATTAAATATATAAAATGACAGTTCTTAAATAATGCTGTATAAACCTCTCTTCCTACGTGTTTTCCTTAGAAGTCTGTGGGAGAAGAGGAAAATGCAAGAATTCAATGAAACATAAGCAGCAAGTAAACCTTTCTATCCTCTTCAATTACACAAAAATAAGAAGGGAGCATCATTTTCAAAGGAACAAATGTTACACAAGACATGCCCTTTAAATCCTTTTTAAGGCTCTGTGACCTGTAAAACTATCTGCAATATCAGCAACAGAAAGCCTTCCACAGAACAAATGCTTATGTTTTATGTGTACTGTATTTGCTAATCATTAGTTCATAAGCAAGAGCAGATATACAGTGTGCTATAAATAATGGCGGGAGAGTACAAGTGAATTGATCTGTCTGTCTGGCTATCTAGTAATACTGCTGGCAGAGAACCAGTTTTGAATGGCTGCCAACTACCATAGACCCAGCCAGTGATTTGTCTAGGGGTCTTGCCCTGTCAGGCAGAAAACAGTCTTAAGCTGAGCTCCCAGAACGGTGAGCACCGCCTACTGCTCAACAATGAGCATTTCCTGCAGCGTCCCCTCTACCCAGTTAGTTAAATAGCAGAAAACATGCACGAGTTACCAAGCTATGAAACCAAGCATCTACAAATATTAATCACTGGATAGAGAGGTCAGCGTGCTTGTGAACTGAAGTGAAATACATTGTTCAAATTGACTACATGCACAGAGAGTGAGAAACTGGGAGTGAGATACACACACATACACACACACAAATATGCTACATTTATTCTTTCACTGTAGCCCTTAAAGCATTCCACAAATGTATGGTAGTCACTGTGCTGAAATCCTCATGGGTGGGGTAGCAAACAGCCAAACGAACGGAAGTGTTTATAGTGATCTAGATATTTTTAAGAGGATAATTATGCTAAATAATGTGATTGTAATAGAAACAAATGGGGTGGGGCTTTATTACAGGAAAGAAAGGAGGTGGCTCTGAAGCAAGTCCTGACAGCAAAACTATTTCCCCATCTCTAGTGCAAATGGAGCAAAATGGTGGGCTAATTTTCCCCTCTTCCTTTAAGTCAGTCATGCTGATCCACTTATTGCATTGCTTGAACTAGTTTTCCCTGTGTATAAACACGGAAAGACAGCTCAGGCAGCAAACTCACCTCGGGATGCCTTGCAGGGATTCAGTAATGTGCCTGCTTGGCACTGTTTCTTGTATCCCTCAAGGCTGTCTCCCAATCTCTTTGTAAGATCAGCCCTGGCTCAAAAAAAAGAAAAAAAGAAAAAAAAAAAAAAAAAGAAGTCCCATCAAATGATGCAGTTCAGCTTCATGTAATCTATCTTTGCTAGGTTATTCTGATTCACTGTTTAGTACAGAATCAGGGTGCGTCCGTGCATGCGTGTGTGTATGCACGCGTGTGTGCAGACAGGCTGATTATGTCTGTTCTGTATTTATATTCCTATATAAACCTATATATTATCTTTGCTCATAAAGAGAGGGCAAGATGCTAATTAACTACTGCTAAGTTGAATTTCTTCAAAGTGAAGCTTACAGATCAGAGACCACAGGACTGAGGCTGCTGCTTTGGTTTTGAATTTAGCATTGCTTTATTGAATTTTATAAATACCAACTAAATTCAAACAAAACTGATTTAGATTTCACCTCATCACTTAAAATATATTTTGTAAAGTACAGCCTGTGCAGTAATCCTCTGCTATACTTTAATTTGGTTTTAATTTTATAGGCCCTGTTTTAACTGCATATTTCCAGACCTTTATTTCTCTCACAGCTCTTAGCAAAATGGTAGCTCATAAACACAAGCTCTGCTGTATAGACTTTGCATTTCATCCCAAAGTATTTCCTTTTTTATAGCCATGGTCTTTCCATCTTAGTGCTCTGAGCTTGGGTCACAAATCTCACTGCTATTCCAGTGTGTGACATCTTCGCTCGTTTGCCGCTGCTCATTAACAAACAATACTGCTGTGAAATTGGTTTAATGACAAAGTAATAAAATTGCTATTCTGCTCACAGATTGCCTGAGGCACTTTGAGCTCCTACAAGGCTTACTGTGGGTGCCAAGATACATTAAGCTGCTTATTCGTAAAAACTGCATCATCCGTTTTTTTCACAGGTTTTTTCCTTTCCCTATCTAGCCCCTGCTTCTTTTTATCTTCAAATAAAAAGATATATTTGCTTATGTTCTTCCATGCTGTCAAATTTTTACTTTCATGCATATTTCTGGAAAATGAAAGTGTATTTCATTTCATTTTTCTTTTTAAAAGGTCACTCTGTCCCTATTGCAAGGTTGTTCCTGGACTGCAAACCCTCAGCAACGTAACATTAAGGGAGACGTATTTTAATATACTGTATTATGTAATTGGGATACTGGACAGAGTTAGCCCTATTTCAGGCATAGCTGGATAAGAGAACTATTTATAGAATGATTATTTTCTGTTATGATTTTAAGGCTAAAACATTTTGTTTTGTTTTGTTTTGAACATTTAAAAATTGTATCATACCTGGTTACTTTTCATACCCTAATTCTGGGAAAAATAAAATATATAGCAGAGTAGTGACAACCAAAAACCTTTAGGAGGCACGTAATGAACTGCATGTTTTAGAAAGTATTCTTTTTTCATTTGCGTGAGGCCCATACAGACCTGGAGATTTACTGCTGGCAGACAATGGTGAAACGACCCAGTTGCTCTTTGACAGGTGGACAGGTCCTGGTAATTATAGCCAGACATCTTAACACTACCAAAACGGTGTAAATAAACACACGACACTAATCAATATTACTCTCATTCACATTTAAAGCAAACATGCTAAATGTACGTATCCTCATTCATTCAATGAGTGATTTTAATCTCTAAATGCATCACTACACTCACACACACATACATCCACGCACACCTTTATAAATTACTTCTGAGGGAAAACAATGGAAAAAAAAAATATTTCTCATTTCCAACACCATTGCAAGTAATTTGACCTGCTGAATAGCTAAGGAAATGTGGTTTGGGTACCTGTGATGGTTAGCTAGCTGTGGAAAAACTGGTTCAGAAACAATAAGACCTGGTCTGAACATGAATCTCAGCACCCCCCGTCGCCCCCCTTCTCCGCTTCAAACCTCAGACTGATCCTCCTTTCAAATATTTTGTGCTTCAGGGCTTCCCCAGGTCAGATTCATTGCAGAATGTGTCTGACCTGAGGAAGCCTCAGAGCATGAGATTTGAATGTAGCAGGCTGATGCAAGCCCAGGAGAGACTCCAAGACTAGATAGCACCCCTCAGTGGGATTATCCAAGGTAGGAAGGCCTACTGGAGGTCAGGAAAGGATTTAAAAACACACAGAGGGAAGTGAGGGATAATGGGAGTCACTACAGCTGAGTAGGGCTGCTGACTCACTCCGAGGTGGTCATGCATTAGGTTGGGAGATCTGGGAGGAAAAGGGAAATAAAATGGAGGAAAGAGGAAACTGTGAGTCAGAGGGAAAGGGTAAACTGATGTTTAAGACAATTTCACTGGCTGCCAAAAGATGGGCAAGACCTTCAGAAGTCTGGGAAAGGAAAAGCTGAGAAAGGCTGACGATTATCCTGTTGGTTGTGTAGCTGAGGAGGAGTTAAAAGGGTGGTTAAAAAACACCTATCATGATAAGTTCAAATCAGAAGCAGATCCTTTTGGTGGCTTCCATACATGTTTTCACCTTTCTGCTTCCCTACCGTTCACATCTGTGTCCACTGAGAACATTTTAAAAAGTAAGCAAAAGCTGCTTATGGCCCTGTGGTCTTTAGGTCAGGTCTTTCTTTTTCTCCATGCCAGGCTTAAAACTTACTACTGCCTTTCCAAACTCTGCTATCTGATCTTCGCTACTGTGAAGTCACCCACAAACTACGTGTAGCCAAAACTTGTGGGCGTGGGTGCGGTGGTGCGAGCCTTGGATTTGCCAGCTCTGCACTTACAGGGGATTTCCCCACTTCAGAGGGAACTGGAGCTGCCAAATCATGTACCCTCTGTGTTGCTGAAAATTTGCAAAGGTGCTCATCATCATGGCCATAGAAATCAGTGGGAGCTAAGCCCTAAGCTCTCAGAGATAGGAGCACACACATGGAGGTATTCAAACCAGGAGAAAACCTGCAACACTTCCACTGGAAATACTAATACAAGATTAATTATGCTTATGCTTAATTCTTTCGCTAGGCAGATTTGGGTTGATCTTCTGTTCAAAAGGAAAATATTCAACTATCTACTTATCCTAATGCATTGGAGATCTTAGAAGGCCCCAAGAATACTATTTAGAAGCTTCTAAATTACTTTATTTTACTGTACGTACAATTTACTTTACTCTTACTTGCCCATTTTTCTTGTCTCTTTTTTATGGATCAAATTTAGGCCCAAAGTTTGTGTTGTAGAGAGCATATGTATATCTTTTCTTGGACCACCAAGTAGCTCTCAAACACAATCTGAGAAAAGAATTTGGCCCATATGAAGGGATTGTCAGGTTTTAAAGATGTGGTAATTACAAGCCATGAAAGTCTGGATGAAAAATTCAAATGAGCCAGCATAGACACAAATTTGGCTTTGAACTAGGAAAGCACTTGCTTTGATCCTGATCCTTTTGGGCTGCAACTACAAGTACTGACAACAAGCCACGTGTATATTGCAGGAGCTGGTGAGGCTGGCTGAGAGGTGTGTCCACTGCATGCTCTTGCTACCCTGCATGCTTACTGCTGATGGATGGTTTGATATTTGATTTTTTCATTTTATTTTCAACTGGTGGTTTTAGGGGCTGGGAGCCCTGAGGACAGCAAAATGGAAAGGTTAAGAGAAAGATGGTGAACACAGTGACAGTGAAATTTTGAAAGGAAAGTCACTGAGTCTGGGAACTATTCTGTAGCAAGTATCTCAATCCTCCTTATCTCTTTCTTTTGCCAAATGGATAACAAAATGCCTCTGGCCCTCTATAGGTTGTCAGGTTTAGTATTGCTGTGCTTTCTTTTGACTGACTCAACACACCTCATTTTGCTGTTTTAAAACAGTATCTAGGAATTTTCCATAGACCTGTTTTAAAAAGTTTCCTAGTTACTTGTAAAGTGATAAATGAAGGAATTTATTTACTTAAGAATCATATAGTGGAGCACTCCCATGACAGATAACCTGTGGCAACATTTTCTGATGCAAAATTGCTAGAATGTGTACTTTTATTAAAACAGGCTGGTCACAAAATTGTCTCACCAAATAAGAATACCCTCAGAGTAACTATAACTTCAGTAAGATAGAGATGGGATGATGTGTGTCTGATGCAAAGAAAGTACTGGGCTGGCTGGGAAGATGTCAGACCAGCCTGTAGCCAGGCACTGAGTTTGGTGTGTCAGAGGCACAAGACTTGTACTGGTTTAGCTTTACAAAGGCTCACAGCCCCTGAAGTCTGATGATTACAGGTGTATTAAAACCCAGAGCTCAGAAAAATGACCAATTTGAAATCAGGTTATACACTGCATGTACTTTTCATGAATTGTTTTCAAAAACAAAGATAAAGACATGTCCAAATTATTCTTTTTGAAGCCTGGTTCATTCAGTACGTCATACAGGATGAGGAGGATAAATTCTGTCTTTACACATGTCTGGCATGACCTGCACCAGGCCAAGAACAGTCCCACAAGATGCTGTGCCTTTCTGTCTGTAGCACGGTTCTCTTCCTGCCTCCCCACAGCTCTAAGGGAGCAGCAATTTACTGCTAGCCCACACTAGCAGCAGATTATTTCAACATCTTCACTCCTCCCCCAAATCCGTTCATACCAGCTTGTATTTTGAGAGTAGAGGGGAAGAATCTCCTCAAGAGATAACACATTGAAAATAAATGTTAGCTTCTATAAAAGGTACTAGCTTAAGTATGCCATGCCCACTGCATTTATTTAAGGATACAAGTTCCTTCAAGCAAAATGTCAATATTTTATTTCCCTCAAACTCTAAAATTGTGCTATTTTAGTTGAGGATTAAATCAACTCTCTGGTTTATTTGCTAATTGCAACAAACTTTCTCAAAGGAATGTAATTTGAAAGTTGTTTTAAATGCAGATGGCATTGGAGTTTAGTCTACAGAGTAAAGCAGAAAAGTGTTTGCTAATGCTTGCTAGATTTACTTTCCCAAACTCCCCAAGTATTATGTTTTATGAAGAACTGTGTCATTCAGTTATACTTGCACCATGACAATGATAACTAGCATGGTGCCACGGAAACTGGAAAAATGCATTTAGGGTTGGGCCTATGCATCAGAGAACAGAATCAATCTTCCTAATTAACTGCAAATTAGCAATCCCAAAATGAGTGGGATCAACCTGTCTTCACTGGCCAAGAATCATGTTAAGTATATAGCTTCCTCTAAGTGCCTCTAAATTACATTTACGCCTGTATAAAGTAACATTCTTTTAATCTAATGCTGCATTAGTGTCACTGTTCTCAAAATTATTGCACTGTTTTAAATTTCAACAGATAGGTAGACAGATAGAAAGGTAAACAAATTAATAGACAGTTATGGAGATAGCCTGATATTTTGTTATTCAGGGCTCAGAGTAGCTCATAAATCACACTGAAGCCACAAACAAGGTACTAATTAGCATAAGTCTCTGGAAAGAAAAGTTTCTGTTGTATGGTGAAATTCTTTAAGGCCACTGAGCAGTAGCTATTAATAAAGATAAAAACAGTAAATGCAAAATAGAGGATAAAATACAAAAATGGGACACAGTAGATATTTGATTAATTCCATCCCTAATGATCAAAATTGCCAAATAATGTTAGGCTAAAACTAACATTACTGATATACTGTTTTTACTCTTTAGGGTGTATGATCAAAAAGATCTTGGGTATTGTGAGAGTACAAAGGACTGACCTTGGGTGAATTAGCTTAATTAGTTAATGCTTGTAAAGCTCTAGATGGGTGTTAAGTATTAATTAATTATTAATTATTATTGGGTAAAGATGGGATTTGGAATCCCATCGCTCATACATGTGCCCCATCCTTCATGCAAGAGCTTCATTGGGGCCCCACTGGTCTCTGCCTGCCTGCTTGTCTCACCAAGGCTCAGCGGCGGCTTGGCAGCCCCATTTGCCAAGAGAGCGAAAAGGAGGAAACTTTAGGCAGCTTGTCCCGGTGGCTGAGTGAAAGGTTGGGCACAGAGGCTTTGTTTTCAAGTTTACTATGTCTTTCTTTGTGATTTGATGAGAGAATTTGCATTTTTAAGCAGAGTAAAATTCTCAGTGTAAATAAGTTCCTCAATGAACTGAGGCTTAAATGAGTGTCCCAAATTTATCTGCATGTAACATAAAGTTAAAAATGCTTACCTGACAGTGCTATTTTGAAATGACATTTTTTTCCCTTTTGCTATTACCCAATGAAGGCCATTTTCTGTATCCCTTATTATCATGATTTATGCTGGTTAATACTTAAAGTGAATAGTTTGCTTTTAAATTACAGAACATCCCTGAAGAGATTACAAAAAATACCTTCTCAAAATTATTCTAAGGTATACTTCCTAGTCACCTTTGCCCAGAGCCATTCTTGACAGAACATTACTAATGCTCATTTCTGCATTTTATTTTATTTATTTTATTTTTTCCCAGGGTTATTCAAATATTAGTTATTGTAAATCCTACTAATACATTGACTCTCAGGCTAATATTTTCCTTTAATTTTAGTATGATAAATAACTATTGGTAAATGACATTGAAAGGAATGTTAACATTTAAATACATTTTATTTCACATTAGCATTGTCCAATTTCTCATGTTTTAAATTTTTCTGCCTGGCTGCAGCCTAGAAGAAAATACATGCTGGAATAATTATATGAACAATTTAGATTTAAACATATTGAATAGCAGAAGAGATCATGCCCGCCCATTTGTATTTTTTCCCCCTTTCTCCATGCTAGTCTCGAAGATGAGTAATTTCTCTCCTTAGAAGCATACCTAATAGACAAAGCTCTAATGCTTCGAAGAGGGTGAGGGGAGGGAAGCGCTTTATTACAACTGTTCAGATCAATACACAAAAATCTCAGGATGATAGGATAATTAAAACATGCACAAAGTAATTCATCAACAGCATTTTCCTCCAAAACGCACTTGCCTTTGGAACTTGCTTTCTGATCCCTGATGTATTTACTTGCAGGGATTTGAGACAGCTCCCAGCCAGCATTTCCCATTTAGCTTACAGCCCTTGTTTTCATTCACAAACAAGAAATTGTGTTGGCCTTGTGATGCTTATGCTTCATGCTTTTTTTCATCCCTTCCCTGCTCTTTGTCTGGTGTGAGATGTTACCAAGCAGTGAAATTTACCTAAGAGCTAAGAAAAAGGAGAAAAAAAAAATCTGTGCTGTTTGACAAGTGAGAAGTTCAGCATCAGCTAAATCACTGATAATTTTATGCTGTTGGTTGTTACACTTGGAATGTTTGTAAGTGCTCACGTTAAAAAAAAAAAAAAAAAAAAAAAAAAAGAAAGAAATAAGCAGTCCTGCTGTAATGAATACATGGAAGGGTATTTGAAGCGTTCTGATGATTAAAAATAATATTTAAACTTATTTTGAGTTATCTAGAGGAATGTTTCTACTGTTCTCATTTCAGACTAGGGCTGTGAGGAACAGCATTCAAGCCACAGAGCACCACTTCCTGCACTCTGAGAGTCGACTGTTATGATAATTACTTTACTTGCATTCCTGTTTTGTTTCCCAGACCCCCAAATGTTTCTTTCCTAATGACAGAGTTCCAACTGCAGTACTTAAAGAAAACATAGTACTTCTTAGAATACATTCAAATCCATACTGATTCGTAAAAATTTTAAATGTAACTTGAGCTTGGCCGTTGTTACAGGTAAGAACTACGAATCCAAGCAACCGAGTTAGGTCTTCATCAAATTTGGTTCTATATTACTGTAGCAGGAAGGCTAGGAATGATTTATGCACTGAACAGACTCAAGTTCCTGCAGAAAATTTACCCATATTTCTTTGCTTACACAAAACACAGCTCTTCCCTCCTCCCCCCCCCCCCCCCTCATTATTTATCATTTGCCCTGTAAATGATACCCGCTAGCCAATTAAATCCTGGTTTTCCATTACTATTATTTGGTGTAATGTGCAGGGTGTCAGTTAAGGATGTACTAAATGTACTGATAAAATAACAGGTCCCCCACCCAGAACTTTACCAATCTCCATATCATACTGAATGCACAGGTAGATGTGAGGGGGTGGCACTGATTTAGGAGGGTTAAGTAATGGTAAAACAAACAGTTTAGCAGAAAAGCAAGAGTCACTTGCCTAACCAAATACAGATGGGAGTGATTTGTAGGCGCAGGTAGAGGCAAGCTTTAAGGAGGGATTTAAAAGAGGATAAAGGTTAGCTTTACACGTTTGGCAGGGATGATTCTCCCCACACATGATGGGGGACTTCAGTACGACAGAATGAAGTTGTAGTTATTCTCACTTTGATTCTCCAGTTACTAAATAAATAAATCAGGTTACCAAAGTCAAAGGGAGCAGTATAACCTTTCATTTCATCATGGCAGTCTACCCTTTCTCCAGTAATCTTTAAAATATCAATGCACTATTTTTGCCTTTCTCCCTGACTGACAGAGATTCTTGATGACAACCGCTGGTGACCAAGACTGCTCCTATCACCTTTCCCCAGCCTTAGCAAGGGCTTTAGAATGGGACCGAGTTTGTAATGCAGCTGTACTACTTCGTGTGAAGCTGGCCACTCGGTTTTAAGAAAAAAATCCAAGAAAACCAACACTTTAAAAACACCTTTCACCTGTGTATGTATCTAATTTCATCTAAAATATAATTGTTTTGAGGAGAGCTCACATCCAGGAGACTTTGAGCCTAAGTGACTTATGCAAATAAGCTTCTGATTTTTCATAGATCTTGAGCTCCTAAGTCACTATATGTTTTTAAAAAGTATTTCTTGGAGATTTTTTGCTTTTTTATTTTTTTTTCTCTTTTCTCATAAAAGATGAAAATAAGCTACTAAAGATGAAATAAGCTACTTAACAAATTGATGAGAGAAACCAGACCGAGTAGTGTATTTCAGAATTGTGACATAAAGAAACTCCAACCCAAATAATACCTGACATTCCTTGAGTTTCTTAGCCTGAAAAATAACTCAGCTTGGTTTCCAGGTAAATGTCCAAAGTATTTGCACTTGGGATGAAAATAAGTATGAAAATTTCAGCTCAGAAACTAATTATTTCAAAGAGTCACTGAAAGTAAGTACTGCTTAAAATGAATATGCCATTTCCACTATCACATTAATAAGATCAGCTAATGAATAGAAGAATTATAGCAAAAATGAAAAAAAAAAAAGTTTGATGTAGTGAATGCAATATATGTTCTTCAGTAAGCAAGCTTTAAATGAAATACCATTTTTATTAGAAGATAATTCATTCTGGTAATAGAAACCCCAATTTTTGCTACCAAAAATAGCAACTTTGCTAACAGTCTTCTCCGAGCCTTGAAAGCAACAGCCCATTGCAGAAAATATATTTGTATTTCTGATATCTCTTAGTTCCTCCATGTAAAGAAGTGGTTATTGTAGTACTAGCTAACATTACGAAGTATGACACTATTATTATTGCCATTTTTAGATGGAATAACTGAGGCAGAAAGAAGTAAAGTGACCTTCCTAAGCAGCTCAGAGACACAACGAAGAAAATACCCCATGTCTGCTGAGTCTCAGCACACTATTCATTTGGCTACAGTCTCTTTTGCTGGCTGCTATTATGGATTACTTGAACTTAGCACTTGAAATTCTAGGATTTCAATAGGATAAATCCTACTTATCCTAAGATACATCTTATTTATTTGCTATCGCATTATTTGATATGTTTGTTCTTTTAAAAATAAGCAGCTTTAGAAGTTAGAACAAAAAAAAATATACAAAATTTTGTATGTTGCAAAGAACAGGAACTGTATTATTCCATAAACATGAATTTTGTAGGGGGTGTTTTTTCCTTTTACATGGAATCCATTAAGACCTTTTGGTCAGACTGTCCTTTTCTCTGAATCTTTTTCTCTGTCATTGGTTATGAATGTGAACAGTCTGATTTATGGGTATAAGAAAAGTCATGCAGTGAAGAATCTCTGCTGGCATAGGCTCAGCATTCTCAACTGACTCACCTTCTCATAGTCAGTGAAAATAAACACTGAGCCAATTCATGAAGCTCTGTACTCCAGTGGGCTTTCTCTTAGCTGAGTAAGTACTAGCACAGGAGATCCTCTGAGCTGGAAGTAGCCCCCCCATGGCAATGTGGGAGCTGTACAGTCACTTAATTTCCCTGACATAGTGTGGTATGGGCTAACAGGTGGCACCAGTCCTGTAGACCTTCAGGGAATATTCCTGGTGCTGTAAGGATGGTCTTACAGCAGGATAATGCCTCTTCTCTATAAAGGCTGCACCTGACTCCGCATCTAGCCGTGATGGTTAGGATGCTATATTTGCTCCAGTCCAATCAATATAATCAGCACAAGTTTATTACAGAAATGCTTTCGCATGGCATTCAGAGCTTGAAGCTTTAGTAAAAAGAAATTTGACAGAACACAAAATTAAACATTCTAAAGAGAGAGATGCTTGTTTCCTCACCTCCATGCTTGAACAATTCACAAATGGCTGACTGCCTTTCCACCCAGCTTACCAAAAATAATTTTACTGCAGACTGCGCTGAAGTATAAGCCATGTCACAAGATATTTCACTGAAAAAAATTGGACAAGGACCATATCCAACCCAAATCTAGTCTAATAAGAAAATAAAATCTAAAGTCTCCACAGAGCAGCTTGTTTTATGGCATTGCAAGTTCAGTATTATGGCATAAGAGATTAGGAACATGTAACCAAAAAGCTCAAAGTGATATTCACTTCTAACAGAAATACTATCTCAGATCTAGCTATGTAACATTGTCACCATTAGCCAACATATTAACTTCTCATTAATTCAATAAGTACTTGAGTAATACCTTTATAAAAAAATTCACACTGCAAATCACAGTTAACATGATTTCCCTGGAGTAAATTGGAAACAGTAACTAGGAGGACATTTATAACTCGTTTTACTTTGTATTCCCTCAGAAACATCTACAGATATTGACTTCCTGTGATAGCCAATCTCATAAGTTGAAGTTGGTATGCCCTCTTTAAAGGAGAGGTTGGATTCATTAACTTTGTGATGTAGTAGGATGCAGGGACAATCTAGGGTAGTGTAATTTAGTTTAAATATACATATCAGCTGTTCCTTAGTAATTAGCTGTGCATGTTCTCCAGAAAATGAAATTAGACTTATCCCATCTTCAAGATGGGTAAACTATCCCACATATGCTGCATTTACCATGAAGGGAGAACAAGCATATAAGCAATTATCACAGAGTGGCTATTAAATAGAAGTGTACAATATACTTTACTTTATGGAAAGTTGTGTGTCCATAGCCTGTTATGTGAATCTCCTAAAATGGACAAGATTGCACATAAGACTGAGCCTGTTTTGCTGGTATTGTCACCTCTGGTGTCTGGAATACAAGGTAAGTCATGAAGTGGTGGATAAAGTAAATGCATGTGGAAGGATCTCTCTCTCTCTCTCTCTCTCTCTTTTTTTTTTTTTTTTCATTAGTTTGATTCTTCAAATTCCAACTGACTTCATCAGGGCCATGATTTCACCTGCTAAGGATGAGTTTTCTGTTCTTGATCATATTTCTATTCACAGTATGGGTAGGTAATGATAAGCAAATGAGTTACTGTAGCTCAATATGAGATCATTTGTCAGCTAAGCCTCAGTAAGTGACTGGTAGCATGCTGCTGGTATGATGTCATTCCATTGCTAAATGAGTTTGCACAGAGCACTTCTTGGGGGATAAGTACAAGAGAAAAGCTGAGAAATGTACTGTCAAACCAAGCATCAGGTTTAGAAGACAAGTGATGGATGTGCATCTGTGTGGGGTGCTTTAAGTGTAGCTAATGACAAAGGATACTGGAGCCTCATTAAATCCAAAATTTTGTTTGGACTGAACTTTTAACAATGACAGTGAATTGTTACTCTCATTTTGGACTAGCAGACTTGAGCCCTCGTTCATCCTGCGTAGCTCGGGGAGTCACTCTCACCAGCAGCAAAAAACAATAAATACTTCCACGTGGTAAGTTGACCTGTGATCTGAATTGTCCTATGAAAGTGCCCCTTTCTATCCATGATGATTAAAAAAAAGGTAGCTATGCTCCTAATTTAAGTGCTCACTTAACTGCTTAATGCTAGATTGAATGTATGTGGAATAGAAAACCAAGAACAACGAACCAAAAATGTTAAGTCACATTTTGCAAGGTACTACATGGGCTAGTATGTGGAGCTTAATGTACAGCAGCAAAATTTTAATAATATTGTGTCAGTCTGGGAATGTCTTCTCATAAGAAAATAGTAAATAGAAAGGCATGAGCTCCCCCATGTCAGCAGTTTTCAGAGACAGACAGAAGATAAATGACAAATGCAAGAAAGGTAAGAACTAATCCCCACTTTTCAGTATTGGACCACTGCAGTAAACTGTCCCTGGAGCTAAACATGAGTCCAGCACAGGCAGATAAATCAGGATCATTTCCATGAGGATTAGCCTGCAACCTAGAAGAAGAGCAATAGACGGGCAACAGATCATTTAAGTTAAACATCAGCTGAGCAGGAAGCACTGCATAGCAAAGAAGCCATGGACCTACGGCTGTAGGTGAGCAGCTCTGAGCCCAGCAATAACATCAACACATAAAGCAACAGCAAAGAAGCAACCATGCAGAGTTCATATACAGCATCTGAAAAGAATTACGACAGTACTAAAAGGACTAACTGTAACTACAAAATATCATTCAGAATACCCTGACAGTGCCAAGGTAAGACAGATTTGTGGAGATCCATGGCTACCTTCACACTGGACCACTTGATGAGAAGAAGTGTATGAAGAGTGCAGAGTTGCAGCATCACACCAACCAGCAATACAAAGACAATAGCAAAATAAAAGAAAAAAAGGAATATCAATAGAGAGAAATTAGAAGTGGGAGACCTAAGGTCATCACACCTGAGGTATTCTGATGCCTCAGAAGTTGCAGATTACATGGGTGTCATGTCTCTAGGTTTAACTATAAGGTAGTAATTTCTGGTCCTCTACTGAATGCTTATTAATGCAAAAGTCACAAGAGCTAGGAACTGTTGAAAAATAAAAAAGTAGTAATTCACTAGGATGAAAAGGAATAATCAGGGGTTGTAAGCAGAAAGAGTTTGGAGATGGCCCTAGGAAGTCATTCTGCATTACACATAGCACAAAGCTTAGCTGTTGCTGCTAAATCTCCGTAAATTGTTCTTCTGATACAGAGCCAGAGTAATTTGGGGAGCAGTTTGTGTACCAGCACATAGTACATGAAACAGCTATTAACTTTATTAATTCCCCAGCCTGGCCAGGGCTAAGCAATCTCCTACCACACCATGCAAGTGCTGCGTCATAATTCAGCCATCAGGAGGTGCTTACAGAGGCAGGAGCCGTCAGCAAGCACTGCTGCCTGGAGTCAAAGCATATCACCTCTGTGACACATCAGAGCATCAAAGACTCATAAAGAGAGTGCCCCCAGGCCACTCCCAAATTCAGGTCTTCTGTGTGGCAGTACTGCTAAACCACTGAGATGGTTTTGCTTCAGCTGTCAGAACTGGGGTGTTTTGCTGTCTGTGTATAAAAACACAATTTTCAGGCTGTCTTAAATATATATATACAGGGAAGGGAGGAAAGGAGTGCAAAATGATGCTTCCACCTCACATAGCAAATCTCTCAAACTAATCAGTCATAGGGGTGGCCAGGTGTCATTTCTGACATATTATTTATCATCTTGCTTGTTGTTTTATTTTATTTATTTATTTATTTATTTTCCTAGATAGATGCTGTTTTACTAATTAAAGAAAATGAAATTTCCAGTGTTTGGAATTCAGAGGTGGCCTCCTCTGTGAGCCAATCTCGCTGTTCTCCATGAACAATTTAAAAATAGATTTATTTATTTATTTATTTTTTAATTTGTATTGCTTTGTCTAGAGCACAAACACACATGGCTGTAATTTAGTGAACTCCAGTCTTCCTCTTGTGGCAAATTGATAGGATAATTTTATTATGAGTGGAACAATGACTACAGGGAGTGAGAGAGAATCTCGGAGAACTACACATAATTCGGTTGACTAAATGTAATACTTGCATTATATCAGTAGGTAATGAAAACAGTGCTGAACACTGGCAAAGCCTAAACCATTTCTGATTCCAGCTCCTGTCAAAAGGCCACCCCATAAATCATACCTGAATTTTATTTAATGTCAGGAGCCAGTAATCTGACAGAGTGCAATGAGGTGTTTGGATCAGAAGATGTATACCAAGTCATGTGTTCCATAGTCTCTGTAATCACAGGGTCATATAATCCATCTATGGATTTTAATAAGTATCTTATTATATTCCCTTTAGTGTTAATTATTTTACACATCACTTGTTTCTGATTTATTGACACTATTTTAACATCTTTATTACATAAAATTAGCAGTATAGCCAATCAGTATTAATTATACATGTGTAGCCTGTGGAGAGGTTCTGTTATTTCTTTTTCATGCCAAAATGTAAAAGATACAACAAGGTCAGCATCACATTAGACCATGATTATTTTTGTAATGCAGCCAGTCTCTGATAGTCTTATTAGTAACAACAAGGTCAATGAGCAGAGTTATTGATGACTTTTGATCAGGAATTTTCAACTGACTTTCTTTATTTTTCTGAACTGCTTTGTGCACCTAAAGAGGAGCCAAATCCAAAATGGTCTGGGCTTCATGCTGCTAGCTGTTTCTTATCTGTAAGGGAATGCATGAATATCCTGCAGGAATGGGATCTAAATACCTCACCATCATATGTGTAGAAATCAATAAAAATCAGTTATTTTGTTTAATGAAAAATGGTTTTCCAGGTTGAAAAAGCTATCATTTTGCATTGTTTTTTTCACCTCCGTATACTGTAAAGAAGTTTTAATTATAGCATGACCGTAAACATTATAAGGTAATAATAAAATTTTATAAAAGAGAAAATGTTAATCAAACCTCCTTAACTATCTGTCCTCTAATAAATAGAATAATACTTGTTTTGTTCTCCTAACTAAGGATGAAGGAATGCCGTGTGTTTCTTGGAGGAAGGTGAGACTGATCAGAGTTTATTATTTTGAACCCCCTGTCTCTTTCATTTTTCTCATGAGCACTTGAACAAATGATTTTTGCTTGCATGAATGTTTGTGGATAAATTAATTCCAAGCCTATCCACTTAGCAACAAATTCATGGTTTTTTGGGATGCAGTGAGTGGGCGGAATCATTTCTAATGGCTTGCTGCTTTACCTTGACCATTTGTGCTGACAGACTTGTATCTTTGCACCAAGCACCATGCCCCAGCAGCAGCAGAAGAGGCAGAGCAGGCAGTAGCTTTACCAGAAGTGCTCATTTCAGGACTTCCCTGCTGGATCAAGACTGTCAGGAGCACACATTCTTGTAACTCCCTATCTTATTACACTGCTGTCTTGCTCGTTAACATGCTGATAATGTATGAAGGCAAGTACAAATAGAGGACTGTTTTAGAAAACAGCAAGAAGTTCAAGTTCCCTATATTGACCTTTTCCCACACAGCCAGGGTGGAGGCTTAAGGAGTCTCTAAGTGCAACCATCCAAGAGAAGAATAAACAAATATCCCCATAACATAGTTACTTGGTGTATGTGAAAATAACACTGATGATATGTCATAGACAATAGAAAACTGTCAAATAAGATAGAAGATAAAAGGCACTGCTGAATCAAAGCCATGTTGGCTTTGCAATGGGAGGGCTGAGCTCCAAAAGAGACAGGTATGAATATCACTGTGGTGCTTGGTGCTCAAACTTCACAGAGACCTCTGGGATAATTGTAACCAAGACACAAAGAAGAAGTCTCCTTCAACTTTCTGACTTGTTTGAGCACAGGACCCATCCCCTCCTTTGTTCTTTTATAGACCCATGTGCTAGATCTAGGTATTCCTATGATGCCTGAATGTCCTGCATTTCCTTAATTAAAAAAAAAAAAAAAAAGTACATATGGAGTTACTGTTCCCCAAATATGATGGAATTTATGCAATCCCATCTTGGCCCATGTCAGATTTTTATACTATGTATTCTAACAGTGATATTTTAGGGAAAGACCTGATTCAAGAGAGCTGGGGAAAAAAAAAGAAAATAAAATTCTCCCTGCTTTTGCCAACTTGCCTCTTCCTAATTCAGTCAGTTGTTCCCACACTGTCTACAAAAGAATAAAAACTTGCTAACATCCTTCCTTTTGTTAGCAAAACTTTTGTACAGCTACTTTCATGTAGACAACGATCAGAAATCAGACCATGTGGGTTAGGTGACCAATACAAAAATGGAAAAAGTGAATAATGAATGCATGCAGGGAACTGATTTTGCAAGCAATCCCAGGATAAGATTTATTTACACAAAACACTCACCGAGTAATCAACAAATTCATGAAAAGGAAAAAGCCTAACCCTGGCTGAATAAACTGCTCATTAAGAAGAGATTTCTTCACTCTACCCCTAACCATGTGTTTCCATTATTTACAACCTCCTGGGCAAAAATGAAACAAGATTGTGAAATAATTGACCCTGCATGGTCAAATTGCTAGTGCATACTAAGAGGGGAAGGTGGGACTGTGGCAGGGTTTGGTCCTTCACAACAAAAATCCCACCTGTTTAATCTGGGATTTGAGAATGGTGAAAAGCTGAAAAGTGACATGGTCAATGATGTTGCTCACACCTCTCTTTCCTGACTCAAGAGAGTAACTGAATCTTTTGGCAAGCACCTACAGTTTATGCTTTTTCTGAAACATATGCCATTTCCTTTTACAAGTACCAAACTGAAGCTGCCATGCTGATTTTCACATTTTATTTTTCACCTGGGAATTTCCACCAAATTTGGATTCTGCCTTCCTGAAGTAAAAGACTAATGCTACCTCACACCAGCACCACTCCCTCACTAATTACTGTTACAATTTTTTACTTATCAGTGCTTTTCAAGGAAGTTCACAACTCAAGAGGTCAACTTTAAACAGACTGAAATATCAGTTTAGAGTGACTAATATCAAAGATAAGATATGTCTGGAAACACATGGAAAATGTAATATCTCTCCCATGTTTACTTTGCAAGGTATAAAAAGAGAAATAAAACCAGCTTGCATTTCCAACCAAACACTAGAACAGTGTCGATCTTGGACAAGGGCTGGGACACAGCAGCAAGTCTGAACTGAATGAGTAGTCAGCAACAATGATTATGAGTCACATACAAAGAACAGAATATGTTTTCTGCTATAATCACAATAAAACAATGAAGCAGGAAATGGAACTTGAAGCAAGCACAGCAAAAGTGTTCTTAAACAGAGATTTTAAATCAGTGCATTCCCTATGTTCTCTGTTAATAATTTTATGTATTTTCATTGCAAAGGAGTAAATCTGGAATTGTTCACACTGAAAAGAAGATATATTTCTCTCTTCACTGGTAATCTGTGAGATCTCCTGCAAAAGAACTGGAACTGTGATTAGGAAATCCCCTCCTGCTGTGCAAACTCTCTCATTCTGACATTTTTCTATTTCCAAAGCTCTCCAAACCATGTAAACCTGGAGAAAATATAATTAAAATAAATCTGAAAAACTTACATTATCTTTGCATTTATGAACTGTGAACTATTCGTATTACCAATAAGATCCCACTCCTTTGTGGGGTGCCAGGTAAGTATTGTGAGACCCTTTCTCCTGCAAAGGGGAAAACTATGGGAGAGGAATTAACTCAGAGAGCAGTGCCTGAATCTTACATGTTCTGAATCTCAAGGATAAACCAAGCAGAGCTGTTAGATTGTATCATATTGGGAGAAGTAAAAAAGCTTAGCTTTTTTTTTTGGAAATTCCTCAGTGAAGAATCTAGTCTGTCACAAACACAAATACCCATCTTCTAGGCACTGCTTTGCTTCCTTGGAAATCTCCATGGGAAAACTCCCCCAGAAGTGTGAGGCAGCGATGCAGCCCTGGGACTGGAATTCCTCACCCGGTTCTTTACCCTGCAGTTTGGCACCATCCTGGCTAACACAAATGAACCTTCAAATATAGAGAGTAGACTATTAGCAACTTTCAGACAGTTTCTTTTCCACCCCGTGCCTTTTGGATGAGCAGTAAAGGCTTGGCAAACATCTTCTTAAGTGAGTCCAGGGAGGCTTATTGCTGTCACTAGGGAACAAGTCTCTGGTGAGTCATTGCCTGCAGTGCTAGCCCAAGAGAAAGGCTACCTTTTAGATGAATCAAAGTGCAGAAAAGAAAATTAATGGTGGGGGAGGGTAGAAGATGTTTCCAACACGTGAAATCTAATGGAAAATGTACTGTGCTAACACTATGCTTCCCAATTACAAAATAATTTCTGTAGGTTCGGTTGCATGTAAAGGATAAACCTGCCAAACAGAAGAGAACTGTGCAAATATGGTCTCTATTACAAATAGTTCCATGCTGAAGTGCAGAAAGAGGGACCTGTGCCCAGTACATGATTTGCAGACAGTAGGATTTATTATCCTTTCTCCTGATGGGTGGGAAAAGGATAATGAAAGTCCCAATTACCAAGAGGAATGGAAAGCTTCATTGTACATCCAAATGGGACAATTCAGTAATCTGTGATTTCTGTATTGGAGTTGTAGTACATGTGCTGGGGATGACCACATTTCTCCCCCACCAATTAATATGGCTACCTGACTATTTTTGTGCAAGCTTATTTGAATTACACAAACTTGTTACATTGCTTTATTGTTCTTCATTAAATGCAATCGGGAATAAGAATCAGATATGACAACACTTCAAAGAAATGTATATCCCATGGTAATGTAGTGGAGATCCTTATTTCAGGTTCCCTTCACACATTAAAATGATGAGGTGCAAAAGAGATAGTACAATTGAACATAAGGGGTTTCTATTAAATCTCTCCTCTGAGTTGGCAGTCCTTTCCTTTCCCCTTTCATCCCTGCTTCTTTTCTTTTAAGAATTTTTGCATAGTGTCAGAGCATATCTAAATTTCTGGAAACAGCATGGCTTTGGGCAGGGGTTACTCTTTCCAGAAATGCTCATCTGACACAGCAGGGGACAGAAACAGAATGGCTAAGGTGTTATCAAAATTGTAATTTTAGCGTCAAAATGGGCATTTCACCAACCTGTTCCAACACTTCTAAACAGAGAAAGCTGGCAATACCGCCTCTCTTTCCAAACATAAGTGGTACAGCTGCATACTCAGCACTGATACATCCAGCTTCCTCCCACACCCCTAATTCCAGACACAGACTTTTTTTTTAACTTGCACCAGCACTAATCAGGAAAACTGTGCTAAAGCCAATGATGTTTCACCAGCAAAAGCAAAACTGCAAGTAAGTGGAAAATCAAGTCTTTTTGAAATTCATTCATCTTACTGTACAATCTTTCTGGTTCAACCTGAAGAACATGATTTTTAAAAGGGCCTCAACCTGGCCTCCTTTCCTAGAGGTGCAATTTTGCATCTGCCATCAGTTAAAACCACAATTAATTACAGTCATAAACCTTGCCAATTACACATCCAAAAGTCTGATTAGTGAAGCTGTTGGGTAGTTAGGTAACCACATATAAGACTAGTATTTAAACTGAACTTTGAGCATGGATACAAATGTTAGTATTGAAAATTGAATGCCACTTCCATTTTCTATACTTTATGCTTCTCTCTCACTCTTTTTTTTTTTTTTTTTTTTTTTTTAATTTCAATTTTCTGCAAGAAATGATGGTGTGACTTTGATGCTTGTGAAGAAAACTATTAGCTAAATTATATCTAGCTGGAGACAGGACTAGCTAGATACACTTCTTGGAATAAATTTGGCTTTATTTGTTAATACCTATATCGATAATGTTTCCACAATGGCTAATCCAAAATTTCATGGTTGGGAGGCAAGCAGTAATAAATGAAATTTTCCCTTAAGGCTAACTGAACTACAAATCCATGGCTTTACTTTACACTTTCACTAGCCACTGATTTGCCAAGAAAAGGATTGTGAGGTACTACTACATGAAGTAATTTGAAAGTTGAACTACAGTATAAATAATTCACTAGAGAGATAGTGGGGGCAGCTCGGCTTGTGTTTAGTGGGTGGATCCAGAAGTTCTATTACTGACAGTGGAGACTGCATCAGCTAAATCCATCTTCTGAAACAAAATGTTTCTTCTTTAGACATGGTGACACTATGTAGAAATAGTGTATTCATACAACAGCTTTTTATATTACATTTATAAACATAAGAAACTGCTGACTAGAAAAAGGCAATATGGTTCAGCAAGCCTTTTCTCTTTCAGTGTATTTCATCCTCACCTCCCTGTTTTATCACTATATCCTTCAGTCCTTTCTCTCCTGAGATAAAAATGTACAGCTGTCTCTTAAGCTCATTTAGATTACTTGCTTTGCTGGCCAATTATTCCATATGTCTACTACTGTTTCAGGAAGAATTATTTTACTCAATTCCCAGTTTACTCCTGATTTTCTAGCTTCGCGATGTGTTTCCAAGGTCTTGGACTCCTGATATTAACCAAGTACTTGTTCATCTCTTGCATTGTTAAAAAATACATAGGAAATGTTAGTATCCTTAGAAATCATTATTAGGTCAGTAGAATCATAGAATGGTTTGGATTGGAAGGGACCTTAAAGACCATCCAGTTCCAATGCCCCTGCTATGGGCTGGGACACCTTTTACTAGACTAGGTTGCTCAAGGCACCGTCTAACCTGGCCTTGAACACTTCCAGGGATGGGGCATCCACAGCTTCTCTGGGTGACCTGTTCCAGTGCCTCACCACCCTCATAGGAGAGAATTCTTCCAAATATCTAATCTATCTATCCTCTTTTAGTTTAAAGTAGTCAACATTTCTACAAACAGAAGTAGAGCAAGCCTAAATTCAGAACATCAGCTTCTTTTTCTTCCTGAGCTTATAGTCTGTTCTTTTATTTAGTCTCTGTAGTCTCTCACTCCACAGAGGTGGCTATTGACTCCCTGAGGCAGGGACCTTCACAGAAACTAGTGGGTTCACCTCAGTGGCACCTACCATTGTTTTCTTTGCCAGTGAAAATAAACTTATCCTTTCTGGATTTTTCTCAGAAACATTTTCTTGTAGGGGAAATATCAAAGTTGAAATACAAGAGAAAGTACAACCTTTCTCGACAGTGACACCCAGATCACTTCTCACTTTGTTACTTCTCACTTCTCCCTTTGTTACGGCAGATACCTGTATGGTATCTGCTATCTGCTGTACCTGTATGGTATCAACTGCAAATACCATCTGATGTTGCAACAGCAGCTGAGATTACTCATTTAAGTTGCAAGTATTCTTAACTTCCCCAGCAAAGGAAGGGTTCCTTGGGCTTGCTGAAAATGGGGAAGACACATTCCCGCCCCTGGTAAGAAGGGACAATGTTTTCCTTAGAAGCTTATCTTTCATCAAAGAGTGACACCTACATATAACTTTGGGTGGAATTTTGTTACCAAGCGCTGCGAACCAAACTGCATGGTTCAGTTCATGAACCTTTCATAAGCTAAACCCTGCAGCGTTTACATAGCATTACCAGACACATAATTAAAAAAAAAAAATAGTTGCTGCAACTGAAAGTCTACAAAAAAATAGCATCTCATTAAGAAGGTGCCCAAGGGCTGGAGTCTGGGGTTTGGGTTTGGCTCTGGCACTTTTCCCCCAAAATCAACAGGCCTCCACCCTGTCTCAAGATTTAATTCTGGGTCTTGGTGACTGATCTAAGTACTCTTGGGGCTTCCTCATGAAACACATGGGGCTGATCTCTTCCTCATCTACATGATAAATATGAGGAGTAACAGTGGTTGGG
Source organism: Aythya marila (assembly GCF_965140915.1). Classification (NCBI taxonomy): domain Eukaryota; kingdom Metazoa; phylum Chordata; class Aves; order Anseriformes; family Anatidae; genus Aythya; species Aythya marila. The sequence continues at coordinate 40,236,205 of NC_139046.1, read as the reverse complement.
AAATCGCCATCATAAATGGATATTTTTTGCATTTTTAGTTTGTGGATTCTTAAATTTATGGAGCACATTTTCATAATTTTCTGCCTAGCACACTTTAATCTGCTTACACAAGACTTGCTTTTTTAGTTATCTCCTGCAGATTTGCTTGATGAAAAGTCCTTTACAAGGGCTGTTCATAATACATTGGCAATTACTTTGTTATAAAAATGAAAATCTCAAGGAATTTTAGGGAAAATTCATCAAAAATATTCTGGAAAAATATTTTTATGTTTTCCAGTCAGGAGCAATCCAGAAGAAACCATCTGCTGCTTATCGTAAGCAAAACCTTCATATTTATCAGTTGCTTTTTGGAAAGATCAATAATATTCTAAGCAAGTGATGATTAAATCTCTAAAAAAGGGTTTGCAACCTTTCTGATTTTCAAAGTCTTAAAACATTTCTGTTGAAGATGTGTAGTGAATTTAAGCAACTAAATGAAGTAGTCTTGGATTTTAGTCCATTTTTGGACCACTAAGGAATAATACAGAGATTCCCAGATGGCACAATACAGGTTGAAAACCACTGATCTACAGATATCATTCAGATAATAATAATAACGTTTTAATATTCAGCTAAACTTGAATATTGAAACTTGAATACAAATGGCAGTATAAGACCAAAAAAGACATGAACACCTTCTTTATTTGAAATTTGTCCTGTATCTAGATGGAGTGAATACTGATAGAAAAGCCCATAGACAAATGTAAAATAGTTTGAAAGATGAAGCTCAAACAAGTAATGACTTTGCAGAGAAATACAAAGAAAGAGAGATGTAAAAAAGATATCTGAGCTTCTTCAATTTCAAATAAGGTTAATTGGGAACCAGATAAAAGTTTCTAATGCATACTTCTATTTTTTTCTTCTATTTATCATTATTTTTCTGTAGGACCATGTTAATCAAAGTATTGCATTTCTATCTCCAAAACAGTTATTCCTTTCAAAATGTTTATTTACTAAAACCAAACGTGTACTCACTGTTCCCTAAAAGCAGAGAACTAGTTAGTGAACTAAGCTTTTATTTTTCCTAAAGTTTAGTTTTCAGTTCCCTAAAAACCTAAAGTGTAGGGCTTTTTACCTGCTGTCAAACAGTCTGCCTATCCCCATCTCCCTTGCCCCTCTCCACCTTCCTCCCAAATGAATAAAAATAATTCTCTCTCTTCTCATTAAAACCAGCTATTCTTCCTTAAATTTTACCTGGCCATGGAAATGGCTAAGTCTGAATTTCAAAGTCATATTATATATGTGACTCTGAATTCTAGACAGAATTCTACTCTGAAGGGTCTACATAGCAAGTTACAGCATTAAGAGTAGGCACACTACACCATACTGGCAATCTGGAAAAATGCCTAATCCTTCCACAAGTATTTTCTTTCTCCTTTACAGCTTTTACCTTCTCTCTCTCACCACAATCTAACAGGGTGCTCAAGCATGCTGCCAACTTCAAGCACATTAAGTACTCCCTCTGTGGTACATGCATACACTATTTTCAAATATAGCATCACACATACACATGGCTGAACTTGGACCTATGTCTGGAAATGTGATTCCTGTTCAAGGAGCTCTCCGCTCCTGTCTTCAGCCTGATTTCAGAAAAATACTTTTATTTATGAAAGACATTTAATTATATGCTTGACATGTGCTTAAGTTTCATTCAAAACAATGAGAAAGATTTGTACAAGTGCTTTACTCTGAGAATACTAAAGCATGTGCTCCACTGTTTAAAATTATTATTAAAAAAAAAATGATTTCTCCATAGATCTTATTCTTTCTCTTCTATTAATTCTACTTGCCAAGTCTTCTTGAATCTTTTGTCTGTTGCAAATGCTTTAACAGACTGCAGCAATGATGCTTATAGTACTCTTTCTCCTTCACTATTAATGCACATTTTTAGCTTTCTTCTGATTATTTTGCCTCATATATTCAAACTGGACCAGGCTTGCTTTTACAAGTCTTACCCTTTCAATTTTTGCTATACTCTGCAGCTCTCCTCAGTTACAGTGGTTTCTTTGTCTTTCCATCAATTGAGATGTAAAAAGGATAATTTAGGAAGGTGGGAGGATATGGAGTGGGAAGTGAGGATGAAGAAAGCTTTTTCAAAAAGTTTTCCTGTATTTTACCTTGTCACACAGCCTTATGTAAAAACAGTCCTCTGGCCATGGCAGGCCAGGAAACCTTCTTCACAGCATAGTATGGATTCCATTCAACAAAACAATAAAGTTATTGCTTAATTTTAAATGCATGCATAAATTTTATTATCTTCTATAATCACAGGTTAAAGATAAGCATGAACTGAAGTGCTTTGCCAAGTAAGAATTGTTCTAATGTTATTCATTGAATCTTGGCCTGAAGATTGGTCATACCAGTCTTCCATGGTGCTGGAAAACATTCAAGACTGGTGTATGGTGTATTATCTCTCCATGTCATCTAGTCTGATGCCTCCATGCTTGTTTCTTGTTCACTAAAGAAAAGACTAAGGTCCTGTCTTTTAGACTGATCTCTGTGTGCCCCTGCCACTAAATCTTAGCTCAGCACACTTGAACTGCAAGTTTTTCAACATCTGATCATATGTGAATATCCTCAAAACCAATGTAAGCCTCTGTTTTGAACCCACTTAATTATTTATTTTTAAGTCATGTATTTATTTTTTGAATAAAGGTGTTGGTCTATTCAAAATCTAACACAGAGGTCTTTGAACCCTTTTAGCCTCCATTTTCTAGAAAAGTATAAAATAACAAGGCTACAGATGTGATATTCACTGAATTCCTACTGAGTAACAGCTCCTCAGTTTAAAATCCTAAATTACAGTTAATAAAGATAAGGTTTCAAAGTCCTGTGGAGATCTCCATGCCCTTGAGACACTGGGAGAAGGAGGGTAAAGGCCTGAGGCCACAGTCATTCA